>NC_052157.1:150230340-150530340 GCF_902713615.1 Scyliorhinus canicula | reverse complement strand
CAATCAAAATCAGGCAAGCCTGCTTTAAATAGTAGATAATCAAATCTGAACTGATTTGAAGTGAACCAATTCCTTCCCTCCTGAATTAATTTTCCTGCCTAAATTTGCTCGTTTTTTTCAGTTTAATTGTTTTGTCTAGAATTTGACTTATTTCCCAGCTTGCAAAATTCCATCATTTCAACCCAGCTTCCTAGTTCAGAGTTGTTCACAGTTGGGAGGTAGTGGTGTACTGTTAATGTCACTGGACTAATAATCCAGAGGCTCAGGCTAATGATCTGTTGACACAGGTTCAAATCCTACCATGGCAGCTGGTGGAATTCAGATTCATAATAAAAATAATTGAAAGCTTGTATCAGTAGTGGTGTCCGGGACCACTGTCCTTGAGGGAAGGAAATCTGTTACCGTTACCCGTTCTGGCCTACATGTGAGTCCAGAGCAATGTGGTTGACACTTAAATATCTTAAAGGGCAAAGGCAATTGGAGGTGAGCAACAAATGCTGGCCTTATCAGTGATGTGTCTATACTACAAAAGAATTAAGAAAAAAATGTCCCATAGACTAGTCAAGCAGCATAGTCATATTCATGCAATCATACTTTACAAACATTATTCCAGACATCACCATTGCTGGGTATGTCCTGACCCACCGCAGGATAGATTCACCAGAGATTGAGACACGGTGGTATGCAGTCATGAGGAGTTGCCCTCTGTCCTCAATATTGCATCCAGACCCTATGTAAGTCTCATGGTCAAATATAGGCAAATAAACCGCCTGCTGATTACTATCTACCGCCCCCTCTCAGCTGATGAATCCGTACTCCTCCATGATGAACAGCACGAGGAAGAAGCACTGAGGGTGGCAAGGGCACACACACTGTACTCCTGGGTGGGGGACTTCAGTGTCTGCCATCAAGAGTGGCTCAGTAGCACCACAACTGACAGCGCTGTCCTGTAGGACATTGTGCGGTCTAACCAGGCCGTTGTGAAACACAACTTCTGAATCCTTATACTCCAGTCCTCTGGATATAAAGATCAGCATTCCATTAGCCTTCTTGATTACTTTCTGCTCTTGTTTGTGGCATTTTAAAGATCTATGAACCTGAACCCCCAGATCTCTTTGGACATCCGCTGAACCATCTAGAAAATAGCCCGAGTTATTCTTATTTGGTCCAAAATGGATAATCTCACTCTTGCTTTAATTGAAACCTATCTGCTACAATTTCGCCCATTCACCTAATCTATCCATAATCCCTTTAATTTTATGGTTTAATCTGCACTGTCTGCGATGCTACCCAACTCTGTGCCATCAGCAAATTTAGACATATGACTTCATGCCATTATCCAAGTCGTTTGTTAATAACTGAGGCCCTAAAATCGATCCCTGTTGGACCCCATTATTCTGCCAATTTGAGTATCTACTCATTATCCCTACTTTTTGTCGCCTGCCACTCAACTAATTTCCCAGCCATGTATGTAATTTGTCCTCTGTTCCGTGGGTTTCTACCTTAGTTAACAGTCTCTTATGTGGGACTTAATTAATTGCCTTCTGGAAAGTTTGGTGGGAGAAGTTTGCACATAATATAACTATGGTCTTTGTCTTTTGAACTTTTTAACCCAGTTCCTGGGGATTTTGGTTAACCAACCGGCCCAGCGTATGAGGTAAGGAATTTGTCGGCAAAAATATGTCGAAATCTATGAGGAAGATTACGGGGGTAATCCTTTGACAAAGCCAGAAAGCACACGAAGCTCAGCAGGAGGGAAGGGAACGTACCCAGCCTTGAGTGGTGTTGCTCAAATCATGCTGGAAAGCCTGCCTGGGGTGATGGCGCAGGAGTTTGAAAAACAGTTTGTGAAGCATTTTGAGGGGCAGGGTGATGATGGAAACCCTTAAGCGGCCAATTGAGGAGGTACTTGGCCCGATCTGGGAGGGAAGTTGGAAAAAACCTTGAGGCGGTGAAGGAGCACGGCAAGGCTCTGAAGAGGTGGCCGTATCGCGGCATGGGGATTGAATCACCTCGTTAGAAGTTGACATGTTGCTAGTGGAGAAGACGAGCAAGACTGAGGAAAAAGATGGATGACTTGGAGAACAGGGCAAAGAGACAGAACCTCAGAATCGTGGGGGTGGAGGGTCCAATGCCGACTAAGTACTGTTCTCGGGTGTTCGCCAAGCTTTTGGCGCGGGACTGGCGATTGTCCCGTCCAAAGTGAGATCGAACCCAATGACTACTCCGGCAGAAGCCTCGGTTGAATGAGCCGCCGTTGGTGATTATTGGATTCCACAGTTTTCAGGAGAAGGAGCGGGTTCTTCAATGAGCCAAATCGGGACACAAGGTAGGAAGGAAGCATCATGAGGATATACCAAGATGTCGGAGTGGTGTTCGGCTTTTCATCAGGTGAAGTTAACACTATTCAGGAGTGGTGTACTCTCTGAGGCTGAGTGACGTTTTGGTCGAAAGATTTTTTCAATATATTGGAGGAGTTGGACGCTTTTGTCAAAGAGCATGACCTTGGACTTGATTAAATGGATTCGATTAAGACCTTAATGGGGACGGTTGGGAGGGATTGATTTGAGAGGTATTGCAGTTTCTATCTGTTGTATGTTTGGGATTGGGGGGGGCTATGGTTGTTTGGGGGGGGGGGGGGGGGGGGAGATAGTGGTCAGGGCAGTGGAATGTGGAATATATGGTCCCCTGGGGGAGTTTTAAGTATTGTTATGATGTGCGGTTTGGTTGCTCATCTGTAGCCGGTATGGGCTGTGAGGTGTTTTTCTTTGGTCTTTGAGCATTCAGCTGTGTGGGGTGGTGGTGGGGTTCTATTGCTGTAAAGTTGCAGTTAATGGGAGCGAGTTGAAGGGCGTGGCTGTAGCATGTTGGACCTGCTTGAGCAAGATTAGTGAGCCTACCTTATTTGTTTGGTGAGGGGAGATGGTTTTGGTGGGGGGGGGGGGGGGGGGGGGGGGGGGAATAGCGGAGGGATCTGATTGGAGCTAAGGACTTGTCAGTATCTTATCCTAGGGCAGGGTTGGTGGCTGTCTTGGGTGGGTCCCGGCTCCGAGCCAGGATTATTTTGTGTTTTATGAAATGAAAACTTAAATAAATATATATATTTTAAAAGCCTCTGGAAGTCCATGTAAACAACATCCACAGACATTCCCCCGGTCACTACCTTAGTCACCTCTTCCAAATATTCAGTAAGGCTTGTCAGGCATGAATCCAAGCTGACTTTCCTTGATTAACTGAAAAATTTCAAGGTGTTCTGTTACCCTATCCTTGATAATTGACTCAACAATTTCCCCACCACAGATGTTAGGCTAGCTGGTCTGCAATTCCCTTTTTTTCCTGTTTCGTCCTTCTTGAAAAACAGAGTAACATGAGCAATTTTCCAATTCAGAATTCCGAGGGTTGACGGGAGCACAAAGGAAGATGGTTGAGGTGTTTGAATCAATCATCTCGTTCCCAGGTCATCATAGGGTCAGAAGTGGAGATTTTTGCTGATGATAGCAGAATGATCAGCATTTGTGACTTCTCCGATACTGAAGTAGATAGGTTCCATGTAGATCAAGAGCTGCACAACATTCGGGCATGGGTTGATAAGTAGTATGTATCACTTGTGAAATTAAAAAAAAAATTTTTAGAGTACCCAATTCATTTTTCCAAATGAGGGGCAATTTAGCGTGGCCAATCCACCTAGCCTACACATCTTTTGGGCTGTGGGGGCAAAACCAATGCAAACACAGGGAGAATGTGCAAACTCCACACGGTCAGTGACCCAGAGCTGGGATCGAACCTGGGACCTCGGCGCCGTGAGGCTGCAGGGCTAACCCACCACGCCACCGTGCTGCCCATTGCTTGTGAAATATAAGTGCCAGGCAATGACTGTTTCCATCAAGAGTACCGAACCATCTCCCTTTATCCCTCTACTATCAACATCCTGTGGGGTTACCATTGACTAGCAACTGAACTGGACCTACCATGTAAATACTATGGTTACAAGAGCAGGTCAGAGGCTGGAAACTCTGCAGCGAATGACTTGCCAAAACCTGTCCATCATCTACAAGGCACAGGATTGAGACGGAATACTCTCCACTTGCCTGTATGGGTGCAGCTCCAACAACACTATGGGTGCAGCTCCAACAGGCTCAACACCATCAAAGCAGCCTTTTTGATTGGCACCCCAGCTACCACCCTCAACATTTACTCCCTCCGCCATCGACGCACAGTGGCAGCTGCGTGTAACATTTACAAGATTCACTGCAGCAACTCGCCAAGGCTCCTTCGGTAAACCCTGCCGCCAGGGGATTTGGAAGGATTTATCGGCTGATAATCATTCACGGGATGTGGACGGTGCTGGCAGGGCCAGCATTTATTGCCCATCCCTAACCCCCAATTCAGAGTCAACCACATTGCTGTGGGTCTGGAGTCAGATGTAGGCCAGACTCGGTATGAGTTGCAGATTTCCTTCCCTGAAGCATTAGTGAACCAGATGGATTTTTAATGACAATCGACAATAGTTTCATGGTCATCATTAGACTTTTATTGTGTTCAAATTTCACCATCTGCCATGGCAGGATTTGAACCTGGGTCCAGATCATTGTGTTGAGGCTCGGGATTACTTGTCCAGTGACTCCATCTCCCCATATGACCATGTTATTCATCTATCTTCCATGGCCATCAGGTCTTGAAGTGGCTGTTGTGCCCCAAGCTTCTTGCCCAGAGGTAAGGGAAGCTACTGCTGCGCCATAACATAACTGAGTTACATTTTCTAAAACAGGCAGTTTTTATTCAAACCAATTTGGCCAGTTTTCCTCCCTTCTGCAGGAAGGATTTGATGGGGCAGCACGGTGGTACAGTGGGTTAGCCCTGCTGCATCACGGTGCCGAGGTCCCAGGTTCGATCCCGGCTCTGGGCCACTGTCCGTGTGGAGTTTGCACATTCTCCCCGTGTTTGCGTGGGTTTCGCCCCCACAACCCAAAGATGTGCAGGCTAGGTGGATTGGCCATGCTAAATTGCCCCTTAATTGGAAAAAATGAATTGGGTACTCTAAATTTATTTAAAAAAAGGAAGGATTTAATTCCTTCCTAGGATATGGTCTGAGGCCACACTGGATTCTATGTAGTACCTATCCAAGAGGTCACTGTTGACCCATGTGACTTGATTGTTGTAAACAGCAATTCAAAAACTTTTCTATTTAAAAAGATTTTAAATTTAGAGTACTCAATTATTTTTTCCAATTAAGGGGCAATTTAGCATGGCCAATCCACCTGCACACCTTTGGGTTGTTGGGGTGAAACCCACGCAGACACGGGGAGAATGTGCAAACTCCACACGGACAGTGACCCAGGGCCGGGATTCGCTTCAAAAACTCTTCTATTCTCATTTATATTCATGTCCATATATGTGCCCTCCTACAGAGTTTTCTGGATAGTAATTATGAAAGCACCATTATGCTAAATCTATCGTAGTTAACAATATTTGCAAGATGTGATCAAATTTATCCTGAACTCAATTGACTGTATTGCATGTTTAATGATCAAAAATTGGGTGTGGCTCAATAGTGTTGAAAAAATTGTTTCTTCAGCTGTCTAGAGGCGGGTGTAACACTTTTTAAAAAAAAAAGCTGTCCCTCTCCAGTATGCCCAAATTGTGCCTCTGTAGTTGTTTATCACCATGGGTATGGATAGTGAGTCGTAGACTTTTCAGAAATAATACAATCATGAACACAAGGTCTTGGTACCCTGATGCTAGCCACAAAAAGATATGAGGGTGCAGTTAATTTCCATGCCCAGTCCATCTCCATTCCATTCTGTTTGTATAGCTTGGCTCAAATTGATGCACTACTTCACAGTAGTGTCATATTTACCAAATTAACTTTTTTGATGGAGCACAAGATTTGAGTATAGTTTTATGTATGAACATGTGTGCTATTTTGCTATAATTAAATGAATCTGTTTTTATTTGCATCAAATATATAATAGTATTTGCTTAAAACATCAATGATGTACATTAGGAAATGCACCACTTCATGATTTGAACTGATTTATTTTCAAAATATCATGAATGCCCAATATTGTTTTGGAATGATTAGAGGGTCAGGCATGAGATCTGAGTTGAAAACTAGTTGGATTAGCTTTCTTGAAGACTATTAACTGAATTTCCTTTTTCAAAGAAATTTATTATTGGATTGCTCTAATCTGTGAAGGGTAGAAGAAACTTGAAATTAAAACTTCAAATGTTCTGTTCTGATGTTCGGCATTGTGCTTGTACTTTTTTTTTTAGTTTTTGGAGTAAAATGTGGCCATTTTAATTGCTTAGCATGCTAGAAATGCTTTGTGCATGAGACATTCCCAGCTCAGGAATGAAATTCCTCATAAGCCTTGCACTGTGAATAACCAGCTTACCCACAGTTACTGGTTTGAATTTTTATCTAAATGCTTATGTCATGTGGAAGGCTTGCATATAAATTAGTATCTTAGTAAATGAAGATTTTCAGGCTGGGAAGATGTTGCAAGCTCATCCAAATGAGGAAATGCAACCCACCATGTGGCATGCAATTATTTCCTTATGTTATGGTTCACTTAATTGAAATTGGTGTCCGAGAATAACCCAACCCTAATTGCATTTCACTGAAGTTAGATTTGAAGCATTGGGAAAGAGATTATGACCGTCAACTGTGTGTTGTCAAATCATTTCTCAGCAGCTTGATGTTGGCTTCTCTATGTTGCGTTCATTTGACCATTTTGGATATTTGTGGTGTGGTCTGGTTTCCTGCTGCGTCAAGTATTTGGGAAAGACAAAAAACATGGTCCTTGTCCTGAAGTTTACTGTAATTGAACGCATAGGTGGTGCTCATTTGTGTAGATTTAAGCTGCATACAAGTGAGGTCTGTCCTATTTCTGCTTCGTTTTTTAAAACTGTATAAGGGAATAGTCAATTGCAAAAAGAGTAGAATGGGGCAGTCTCATTTCCTATTGCTTTCCAGTCTTGAAACAACTTTTCTGTCACAGAGGAAAAATAAAATTTGGAAGCAAATCATTTCTGGATTCTTTTACACATATGTATGTCCAATACTGGCAGTATTGGAGCAGGTTGAACTTCCACATCAGGAAATAGTGCCTTTTAAAAGGGGGGAAAAGACTTGCCAATGGCAATTCCTGTGCACCTGCATTTAGCATCACTGATCACTTGGACCCTATGAATTCAGAGGTGCACTGGATTAGTTCCCCCACCTTTACTTCACTGGGCTAATGGCTCTTCTGGTTTTATTTTGTTCTGCTGGGTTGAATGTTTTTGGTTATTATCCTGTTAAATACCACATGGGAGTTGTAATATTAGAAATAAAACTGGAGCCAGAAATACTGGAACAGTAGTGCATTCTAGGCAGTTAGAGGCTCTTGATGTCTTGCACAGTGAGTAATGAGGCTCTTCCTCTTGAGTGAATTTTAGTAATGCACTGCTGCCAGTAAAATGCTCGCTTGACCCTTTATTGTTGCAAAAGAAAATCATAATTTCTTTCCGCTCCGGTATTTCACTATTGATTACTGTAATGTTACATTGTTCACATGGTGCTGAGGTTCCACAAACACTTCAAAGCTCCTGCAGCATCCGCAAAAAGAGAGGTTGCCAATTTTTGAAGAGACTGCCTTCATTGGAACGAATGAAGTTTTTTTTTATTTGTGGGAAAGTAAACTAATGGCTGGAAAAATATGTTGTGCAAGAAAGATATTTCTTAATCAGCAATTTTTTGACATGAAAACCATGTACAGTTATACCAGGAACAGGAGTTTTCACTCTGGGCACGATTAGCATCTACTTGCAAATTGCACTCAAATATTGGGGGGTGCCAGGTGATGAGAGCAGGGGAGCGGCTGTATTTTCGTGAGCTCTGGTTCTGATCAGTGTTTCTGCATGGTGGAGCTGAGTTTGAATTTTTAAATCCTTGTTCGTGGCGGCTGGAAGGAGTTGGGGAGGGGCCCTTGCCTTTAGTTGCGCAGTTGCTTTTGAGTGGTTTCCTGCCCTGACTGTGTGGTGTGCATCAATAGATGATGGCTGCCAATTAAGATGCTGTTCTGGCTGAAATATAGTGCAGGTCATAAAGGTCCAATTCCAAGAGTTGTGGGGTGTTTTTGTGAAGGCGCACAAGGATGTTCTTGCATTAGAGAATTTCAATGGAACACAACTAATCCTGTCTTCGAGGCCTGGGGTTGGTGTGGCCTTCCGACCACCGGTCCTGTGTTGATCGGAGGTTGGTTGTGAGGGGCTGGGGGTTGCCGAGGCGGTCGAGTCATCCACCCTGACCAGAGCCTAGGTTGTTGAGGGTTCTGGTGAGATGGCATGGTGTAAGTAATGGTGTCTTGTACTTCAATTGTTTGAACCCTTGAGACATCCTGAAGAGTGCTCATTGATCCTGATTTAGACTTTCTTTGTCTGCCTATGAAGAAGTCTTTATCCTGAGGATTGCCTTGCATTTCTGCATCACGGTTATTATTATACTGGACTTTGCTCCCTGCCGATCATGATGCTGTCTGTTTGATGTTGTCAATTGTTTCCATTTACAGGTAAGTAAATAATGCCGATGTGATGACCTGTACCGTGAATATCCTGATTTAACAAGTATATAAGCCAAATGTTGAATCCGCTTTCAACAGGAAGGATGAGCGGAGCTGGTAGGGTTTGTTTGTCCTCGCTATGATCAAGGAGGGTCCTCCCAGTTAGAGCTAACGTGAGAAAGAGAGAAAAAGACCCTCCCTCCCAGGGTACCACTGTTATTGTTCTTTAAAGCTATGGGTATGATGTAACTCTGTGTTGTTGACTGTATCCTGCTTTGGTGCAGACGGGCCTTCTATTTGTGGAGGGAACACGTTGAGGTTGTTGGCCTTGACTCATCTGGTCTTGTATGTTCCTATGCTTGTAATTACTTTTGTTATGTGTTGTACCTCTTCTGCATTGATACCTATGGGTTTTTCTTTGATGTGATCATTGTTAAAACTTGAAAATGTCAATAAAAATACATTTTTAGTAATAAGTTGAGAGAAAATTACTCTGAAGTTTCTTCTGGAGCTAATTTGCATACCATCAACCCTGAAGACTCCTTCGACACCTTCTAAATCTGTGACTTCTGCAACCGAGAAGAACAAGTGCAGCAGATGTATGGGATTGGGAACATCACCACCTGCATGTTTCCCATCAAACCTCTTTGGAAATATGTTGCTGTTCCTTCACTGTCATTGGGTCAAAATCCTGGAACTCCATCCCTAACAGTGCTGTGGATGTACCAACATCACTTTCATTGCAGCAGTTCATGAAAGGAGCTCCCCACTTTCTCGAGGATAATTGAGGATGGACAATAAATGCTGGCCTAGCCAGCAACATCCAGATCCTTTAAAAAAATAGAATTTTTTTCCCACGAACCAGCATATTTGGCCAGCATTTTAGAGTGTAATAAAAATAAGAACGTGCTATTAAGTTTTTAAAAATATATTTGCATGCTAATTTAGTGCAGTTTTATTAATAGGGCTAAAATGGGGTTTTACACAAATAAAGTTTTAAATCAGTGTCTGTCCACTGCCTGAGTAATCTGATTTGTAATTAATTAAAATTGACTTTAAAGAATAATATAGAAACTATTTACCCTTTTTAATTGTTGTACAATCGTCAATTTGAGTTACTTAACTTTAAAAATATGTATGTTCGGATTCAAAAATGGCAAAGGATGGGACCAGCTGAGATATGAACAGAAGTATGGACTTGCCTAGATGTATATGGGACCAACTTCTGATGAGAGGAAATTGCAAGGTCATGGAAACCAAAGCACTCTGGTATCAATATTCAAAAGAAAGGGAGATATTCAAGATCGTTTACCTTCCGAGACATGGGATAGAGTCAAGGACCGCACAGTTTAAAAAAAAAATAGTAGAAATACAGCAATGTCTGTTTGGATTCATGCCGGAAATAACACCATTGATCCCTTTTTACTTTTGAGACAAGTGATGGAGAAATATTGGGAAGGCCGATGCAACATGAAGGTTCTATTCATTTATCCAGAGAAGTCTCATGACCAAGTGCCTAGGGAGGAACTCTGGAAATGTTCCAGAATTTGCAGAGTCTCTTTAGGGGAAGAGTTTGAAGTCCAGTTGGATTGCGCCAATAATCGATACTGAACTCCTTCCTCTTCCTGATTGCCATGGATGTCCTAACTAAGCAAGTGAGCTGCGACATGCCATGACCAATGATTCTAGCAGGTGACATTGAGCTTTGTGGTGGAGATGAAGACACCGTGACTTGAATTACTGGAGAAGAGCATTGGAAGAGAAGGATATGAAGGTCAGTGGATCAAAAACCCACTGTGGATCTGAATAAAGGTGTAATGTTTACGCATTAAGACCTGGAGATAGTGAGCAACTTAAAGAAATGGGATCAATCTTTGAGAAGGTGAAAGTTTGGGAATGGCAATTAAGCAACAGATTAGCTCTATTTCGAGTAATTAGAACAAGTGGAGTGGAGTGTTCTGTAAAGGAAAGGTATCCATGAACTGAAAGGAAGAAGCTACATGATGACTGTGAGACCAGCCTTGATACACTGCAAAAAATTAGATAACAGCAAGAAGACAGGAACAGTGACTGGATAAGAATGAGATGTAGATTCTGTGATGTATAAGTGGAATGATAAGAAAGAATAAGATCGAGAACCAATATATCAGAGGGTCAGTGAAGATTGTGGGAGCATCAAAGAAAGTTGCCGAGGATCTATTGAAATGTTCTGGTCATCTATTTGGTGGGGGGGGGGTGCGAGTGATGGAGATTGTACTGCCAGGAAGGAGAAGAAGGCTTGAGATCAGATGGAAGGATGCAGTGGCAAAAGACTTAAACTTGGTGGGCTTGGAAGAAGAATGGGTGACTGACAGAAGAAAATATGGGTACTCAACCAGCACTGTGGCCATCAACCTCAAAATGGGAGAAACTGGAAGAACAAAAAGTGCCAGTGATACTGGCTCTATAATAACCTGTTTTCGGAACCTCCTCAAAGCCCGCAAACAGGTGCAATTAGTGGAAACGCGCCATGCTGATTAATAGGGTCTGACCAGTGTTGAGTGTGCCAGTTTCTAACACTGTTTTTGTGAGCTAGCAGAAATTCGTTTTGCACTAATGTGATTTGTGTTTGAAATTCCTCCCATGTTTTGCATTAGTTTGGCAGACTTTAGGGCAGCACGGTGGCATAGTGGTTAACATTGCTGCCGCACGGCGCCGAGGTCTCGGGTTCGATCCCGGCTCTGGGTCACTGTCTGTGTGGAGTTTGCACAGTCTCCCTGTGTTTGCGTGGGTTTCGCCCCCACAACCCAAAGTTGTGCAGATTAGGTGAATTGGCCATGCTACATTGCCCCTTAAATTGGAAAAAATGAATTGGGTATACTGAGTTTATTAGAAAAATAAAAGCGTTTGGCAGACTTTCCAGTAAATTGTGCTGCACAAAGTCAACTCGAATGGCAAGTCCAGGTCGAGATGTGGCCGCCCCTTTTCTCACTTAGTGTTTTGTTAGCAGTCAGATTTGATAGTGGGGGAAATTTTAACCTTTACCGTCTGCAAAATGTGTGGATTTGGAGTGTTAAATGTCTGAATCCCAAACGCAGCCTGGCTTCAATTTACCCAATTCTGGTTTTAATGGAATTTTTATAGGGGGCTGACAGCCAACCTGCTCTGAGGAGGTGAATTGGCACTTTAACTATTATAATGAGGTTGCATGCCTCTCTTTTTTTTTTGAAATTCACCATTTGAAATTTAATGCAAAACAGTCTTTGGTAAACTGAGGCAGGTGACAGCTGGATCATAGGTTAGGTGCCTTTCTGCCTACTTTACATAATGTGCCTGACTGACCAGTTCCCTGCAAATAGACACCTTCACCCCACTCGAGCCTTTTGAGTGCCTCTTCTCTCTCTCTCTCTCTCTCTCTCTCTCTCTCCCCCCTCTCTCTCTCTCTCTCTCTCTCTCTCCCCCCCCCCCCAAACAGCAAAGCTTCTGATCACGTGCTCCTGCCCCCCAGTGGGAATGTTAACAATTTGTTTTCTGTGTTTGAGTTGTCATAGATGTCATAGAATTTACAGTGCAGAAGGAGGCCATTCGGCCCATTGAGTCTGCACCGGCTCTTGGAAAGAGCACCCTACCCAAGATCAACACCTCCACCCTATCCCCATAACCCAGTAACCCCCCTGTTCAAGAAGGGAACAAGAAAAAAGATGGAAAATTATAGGCCAATTAGCCTAACCTCGGTTGTTGGCAAAATTCTAGAATCCATCGTTAAGGATGAGATTTCTAAATTCTTGGAAGTGCAGGGTCGGATTAGGACAAATCAGCATGGATTTAGTAAGGGGAGGTCGTGCCTGACAAACCTGTTAGAATTCTTTGAAGAGATAACAAATAGGTTAGACCAAGGAGAGCCAATGGATGTTATCTATCTTGACTTCCAAAAGGCCTTTGACAAGGTGCCTCACGGGAGACTGCTGAGTAAAATAAGGGCCCATGGTATTCGAGGCAAGGTACTAACATGGATTGACGATTGGCTGTCAGACAGAAGGCAGAGAGTTGGGATAAAAGGTTCTTTTTCGGAATGGCAACCGGTGACAAGTGGTGTCCCGCAGGGTTCAGTGTTGGGGCCACAGCTGTTCTCTTTATATATTAACGATCTAGATGACGGGACTGGGGGCATTCTGGCCAAGTTTGCCGATGATACAAAGATAGGTGGAGGGGCAGGTAGTATTGAGGAGGTGGGGAGGCTGCAGAAAGATTTAGACAGTTTAGGAGAATGGTCCAAGAAGTGGCTGATGAAATTCAACGTGGGCAAGTGCGAGGTCTTGCACTTTGGAAAAAAGAATAGAGGCATGGACTATTTTCTAAACGGTGACAAAATCCATAATACTAAAGTGCAAAGGGACTTGGGAGTCCTAGTCCAGGATTCTCTAAAGGTAAACTTGCAGGTTGAGTCCGTAATTAAGAAAGCAAATGTAATGTTGTCATTTATCTCAAGAGGCTTGGAATATAAAAGCAGGGATGTACTTCTGAGGCTTTATAAAGCACTAGTTAGGCCCCATTTAGAATACTGTGAGCAATTTTGGGCCCCACACCTCAGGAAGGACATACTGGCACTGGAGCGGGTCCAGCGCAGATTCACACGGATGATCCCAGGAATGGTAGGCCTAACATACGATGAACGTCTGAGGATCGTGGGATTATATTCATTGGAGTTTAGGAGGTTGAGGGGAGATCTAATAGAAACTTACAAGATAATGAATGGCTTGGATAGGATGGACGTAGGGAAGTTGTTTCCATTAGCAGGGGAGACTAGGACGCGGTGGCACAGCCTTAGAATAAAAGGGAGTCACTTTAGAACAGAGATGAGGAGAAATTTCTTCAGCCAGAGAGTGGTAGGTCTGTGGAATTCATTGCCACAGAGGGCGGTGGAGGCCAGGACATTGAGTGTCTTTAAGACAGAAATTGATAAATTCTTGATTTCTCGAGGAATTAAGGGCTATGGGGAGAGAGCGGGTAAATGGAGTTGAAATCAACCATGATTGAATGGTGGAGTGGACTCGATGGGCCGAATGGCCTTACTTCCGCTCCTATGTCTTATGGTCTTATGGTCTTAACACTAAGGGCAATTTTGGACACTAAGGGCAATTTATCATGGCCAATCCACCTAACCTGCACATCTTTGGACTGTGGGAGGAAACCGGAGCACCCGGAGGAAACCCACGCACACACTGGGTGGATGTGCAGACTCCGCACAGACAGTGACCCAAGCCGGAATCGAACCTGGGACCCTGGAGCTGTGAAGCATTTGTGCTATCCACAATGCTACCGTGCTGCCCATAATGCTACCGTGAGTGACTTCTTTGTGTGGCAGCATGGACCACCAGTCTGATTTTGGGGCCAGTTGTTCGGCTAGACATTTAAAAGATGTAATTATTATATTTATATGAGGGCAATAAACTTTTTAAAATTATACTATCACTGATACTCTGAAAATTACAGCTGGAGTTCAGAGCAAGTGACTCATTTTGAACCACTTTCAAATAGAATGATTATGTACAACTCACCATGATGGTTTATTCAGCAACGATGGAGCTGATAGTGAATAAAATGATGACTAATTAGCACCTGAACTTGTCACAAAAGATAATTGCTTTATTTCCCCACAGCACGCAGCAGTGTTTAAAGTCTTTATTTTTCTGGTAAGCGGGTATTTTAAATGCATGTTTGACAGGTGCTAATGAGTTTGATTGCCAATCCTTGTCTGAATATAATTATACACCCTCCCTATCCCCACGAATGAATAGCTCCTGTAAATGTGAAAAAAATACCCTGTATTTAGTAGCTTGGAGCAAAGGAGCTTCATTTGAGCGTGGAACATGATTGACGTATAATTCATCATGTGAATAGCAGAACTTTCTTTTGAAAATAATCCCAGATTATCTTTTTTCTTTCTTTTCGGGTCCTGTATGAACTGGCTAAGTATGTTAACACACTTTATTTTCTTTGGAAAGAAATGTTTGAGATGAGTTTGTTTTCACACAGTATTTCATAATTTGTATTCGAGCATCACCCTGAATTCTGGAATTTTTGATGTTCTCCTCGGTTTTAATATTTCTGAGGGGTCCTGGTAGGATTGCAACTTAGTTTAATTTGTGGGGTTTGCAGGTTTTTGGGTGAGATGGTTCAATCCTTGTGGAATTGAATGTTAAAGCTGCAGGAGCATGTCTAAAAAGTCTGAAGGGGTTAACTCTCACTTTGTTCTATCGTTATTTATGTACTCAAATATTTCCAACCCTCAAAAGAATTTAAATGCTCCATTAGGTGATTTTTATTTTTATTCTTCCACAGAGTGTGACTATTGTTAGCTAGGTCAGCATTTATTGCCCATCCCTAATTGCCCGTGAGAAGGTGGTGGTTAGCCGCCGCCTTGAACTGCTGCAGGCCATGTGGTGCCGGTACACCACAATACTATTAGGAAGGAGTTTCAGGCTTTTGACCCAGTGACAATGCAGAAACTATGATTTGGGCCGCAATTTACCGGCCTCATCGCAGCCCCAACGTGATGAAGCGGCGACGGGGGTGGGGGGAGGGAGGGAACAGTTCTCAGGCCATTGGAGACCCCTGGGAGGTCGAGGTCTGAGCAGGATGGCATCTTGGCCTCCCCTCTGGCACCTGGGCACCATAGCATCGCCTGGCACCTTGGCACTGCTACCCTAACTGCCAAGATGCCTGTGTGGCACTGCCAAGGGTGGGGCCCTGAGGGAACCATGCCCGTGAAAAGGGTATGAATGGGCCTCAAAGGTTGGGGGGGTTAAAGGTGGGGGTCGTGGAAGGGAGGCTAAAAGAGGGGGAGGCAGCCCCCCTTGACGAACCCATAGTGAGGTGTCCTCACTTGGGGGATCTGTGGGATAATGCCCATGTGAGTGTGTGGTGGTGGAGGGAACCCTCAAACTCTCAGATCGGGGCATCCTTTCAGAATGGCGGCCCGATATCTGAGGAGTTGGTCTCGCTGGTGAGTTCCGCTTCCTGCTATTGAAAAACTTCTGGGTGAAATTCCCCAAGGCCCAAAAGTGTGATTGAATAGCGGTGTGGATCTCACCCAAAAAGCCGACTAGAAACACCCAGCCAAACTCTCCCAAAATGACTCTTGGAGATCATTTGGTTGAATTGTGGCCATAGTTCCAAACAAGGTGGTGTGTGTTTTGGAGGGAACTTGCAGATGGTGCGTTGCCATGCTTTTGTTGTCCTTGTTCTTCTAGGTACTTTCTCCTGGATGGTGTCAAGCTTGTTGAAGCTGCACTCCAGGCAACACACAAAAAGAAAGTATTCCATTCCTTTTTGAGCCTTGTTGATGGTGGACAGGCTTTGGGAGATTGGATGATGAGTTACTCACTGCAGAACTCCCAACCTCTGACCTCTTGTAGCCAGAGTATTTATATGGCTGGTCCAGTTCAGTTTCTGGTCAATGGTAATCTCCAGAATGTTGTTGGAGCAAGATTTATCAATGGCAAGACCATTGAATATCAAGCGGAGATGGATAGATACTCTTTAATTGGAGATGGTCATTGCCCAGTACTTGAGTGGCACAACGTGCGAATGTTACTCGCTACTTGTGAGCCCAAGCCTTAATGTTGCCCAAGTCTTGTTGCATTTGGACATGGACTGCTTCAGCATCTGACGAGTTGCGAATGGTGCTGAACATTGTGCAGTCATCAGTGAATGCCCCCACTTTTGACATTCTGATGGAAGGAAGGTCACTGATGAAGCATATTGAAGATGGTTGGGCCTGGGACACTACCCTGCCTCAGGAGCTCCTGCAGTGATATCCTGGGACTGAGATGATTTTTTTAAAATATAAATTTTAGAGTATCCAATTCATTTTTTCTAATTAAGGGGCAATTTAGCATGTTCAACCACCTACCTTGCACACCTTTGGGTTGTGGGGGCGAAACCCATGCGAACACGGGGAGAATGTGCAAACTCCACCCGGACAGTGACCCAAAGCTGGGATCAAACCTGGGACGCCGGCGCCATGAGGGACTAAGATGATTGACCACCAACAACGACAATCATCTTCGTTTGTGCTCCGTATGAATCCAGCCAGTGGAGAGTTTCCCTCCTGATTCCAGTTTTGCTAGGGTCTCTTCGTTTGCACACTTGCTCAAATGCTGGTCAATGGCAGTCACTCTCGTTTCACCTCTGATGAGTTCAAACTTGAAGAGGCTTTGTCAAAAGATTAATTTTTCTGGTTGCAAACTTGCATTCTAGAAATTTGCCTAAAATGCACTTTTGATGTATTGCTCTTTTTCAGGTTTATTTTGCACTCGCCCTGTGATTGAAATGCAATGCTCTTTGTGATTTGTGTATGCTTGCAGACTGGTGCTGTAATTTTTTGTAGAACTGGTTGATGTGAAAATTTTTCCGAAGCTAGTCTACCTGTTCAGTTTCAGATTGGCTAGTTCAGTTTGAGTGGATGTTGCCTGGAAATTTCAAAGATGCAGATGGTGTGCCAAAAATAATTTTAAAAATAACCTAGAAATACTTTTCCACGTTTATGCCTCATGATGTGGAGACATTAGAATTTGAGTAAAAGTGATGAATTTGTATAATATGTTCAAATCACTCCCCTGTCCCTTAGAGTTAGTGAAGAATAAAAATGTACTGTACCATTGAGAGTGCAGTTGTTTTCAGTAGCAACGGAGGAAAGTTCCTTATGGGAGAGGATTTTGTTCACAGGATTTGTATTGCGGGAAAATAGTTTTACACTATATAGCAGTTGGCTACTGATGCCTTGTTATTTCCAATTAGTATCTGCTCTTCCTAGGAAGGTGCAAGTATGGGGTAAAGGACTTGAGCACTGGGAAAGAGAGCAGTGAATTGGCAAGGCAACAATGGTCACAGAGAGCTTTGGATAAGTAGTTAATTTAATATCATAGAATCCCTACAGTACAGAAGGAGGCCATTCGGCTCATCAAGTCTACACTGATCCCCTCCACCCTATCCCCTTGACCTAACCTGCACGTCCCTGGACACTAAGGGGCAATTTATCATGGCCAGTCCACCTAACCTGCACATCTTTGGGTTGTGGGAGGAAACCGGAGCACCTGGAGGAAACCCACGCAGACATGAGGAGAATGTGCAAACTCCACACAGACAAGGCGTCAGTTGAACCCGGGTCCCTGGCACTGTCAGGCAGCAGTGCTTAATGGGTTTTCCTGTTGAATGTACCCCTCGCTGCCGTGAAACCCGCAGCAGGAGTGTGCCGTTGGCTGGATTGGAAGATCTCACCAGTGTGCAGGGTCTGTGGTCCACCTTCAAATAGAAACAGCACTCTTTATACATTGTGTAACAAATATGTCCCTATATTTTAGTTAAAAAAGGAGAAAATCGTTGGCCTCTTAATCCAGTTTAGCCAGCAGTACAGGAAGTGCTTTTAATTTTTGCTTGGAGTTTTTCAGTTTCTGATCTAAATGATATCTCCACTTCTGTAATAGGTGGTGAACATACAAGGTCGCTTTAATTTGAAGGACATCACCGTACCAGTTGTAGTCTGAAAATAGCATAAACAGGAAATTATTCTGTATGATGTCAGCAGGTAATAGGTTTTCTTCCCATTTAAGGTACTTCAGTTGATGAAATAATCTTTCACATATGAATACTCAGTATTCCAAGGTCATAATGTGGACCATTAAACAGGTCAAGTTGGCAATGCAGAAATAAAGAAGGAAGTTGCATCATGTTTATAGTTTGTGCATTTGTAGGCTTTCGGAAGTTCTGTTTGAAACTTCAGACTCCTGTGAATTTTTATTTGTTCATGTCATGTAGGTGTCACTGGCTAGGCCAATATTGGGGCGGCATGGTGGCGCAATGGTTAGTTAACACTGCTGCCTCACAGCTCCTGGGTCCCAGGTTCAATTCCGGCCTCGAGTGACAGTCTGTGGAGTTTGCACTTTCTCCCCGTGTCTGCACGGGTTTCCTCCGGGTGCTCCGGTTTCCTCCTACAATCCAAAGATGTGCGGGTTAGGTGGATTGGTCATGCTAAATTGCCCATTAGTTTCAAAAAAAGGGGATGGGGTGGAGCTTTACGGTGCTCTTTTCAAGGGTCGGTGCAGACCCAATGGGCCGAAGGGCCTCCTTCGTCACTGTAAATTCTACGGTTATTGACCATCCCTAATTGCCCTTGGGAAGGTTGTGGTGAGCTGTAATCTTGAACTGCTGCTGTCCATGTGATGTAGGTACAGTGCTCCAGGATTTTGATCCAGTGACAGTGAAGCAACGGTGATATATTTCCAAGTCAGGATGGCGAGTGGCTTTTAGGGGGCTTCCAAATGGTGGTATTCCCATGTCCATCTAGATGGTAGTGGTTATGGATTTGGAAGATGGTGTCTAAGGAGCCGTGGTGCATTCTTGTAATGCATCTTGTAGATAATATACACTGCTGCTGTTCATTGGTGATCGAAGGAGTGAATGTTTGTGGATGGGGAGGTAATCAAGAGGGCTACTTTGCCCTGGATGGTGTTGAGCTTCTTTTTTTTTAAATTTAGAGTACCCAATTATTTTTTTCAATTAAGGGGCAATTTAGTGTCGCCAATCCGCCTATCCTGCACATCTTTGGGTTGTGGGGGCGAAACCCACGCAGACATGGGGAGAATGTGCAAACTCCACACGGACAGTGACCCAGGGCCGGGATTCGAACCCAGGTCCTCAGTGCCGTAGGCAGCAATGCTAACCACTGTGCCACCGTGCTGCCCCGTGTTGAGCTTCTTGAGTGTTGTTGGAGCTGCACTCATCCAGGCAAGTGAAGAATATTCCTACCTTATGCTTTGTAGATGTTGGACAGGCTTCGTGGAATCAGGAGGTGCATTATTCACTGCAAGATTCCTAGCCTCTGATATGCTGTTGCAGCCATGGTATTTAAATAGCTTTAATGAGGTCAGGAACTGAATGACCCTGGCGGACCCAAACTGAGCATCAGTGAGCAGGTTGTTGCTGAGTAGGTGCTGCTTGACAACATTTTTCATTACCCCTCCTATCACTTTATTGATGATTTGAGAGTGGACTGTTGGTGTGGTAATTGGCCATTTTCCAGCTCTTAAGTTAGAGGACAGGAAGCAAAACCTGTGTTGCTGACCTCTTCTGGGGTAGATTGATACCTTGACCTTTCCACAGCTTGAAACTGGCAAGACCTATTGAACCTTCTTTATAAACCATAGCTTAGAGTGAAGCAAATGCTATTTTCTTTAGTCCTCAGTTATTTCTTTGTAAGAAAAATTTGAGTTTAAAAATGAACATGTAGCACTAGATTTACTTGGACATTCCCGCACTCGTTTTCAAGTAGTGGCTGGATGTAGCTGTAACAAGGGGGCATAACTATAAGGTTCAGGGTGGGAGATATAGGAGGGATGTCCGAGGTCGGTTCTTTACTCAGTGGTTAGGGTGTGGAATGGACTGCCTGCTGTGATAGTGGAGTCGGACACTTTAGGAACTTCCAAGCGATTATTGGATAGGCACGTGGAGCACACAAGAGTGACAGGGAGTGGGATAGCTTGATCTTGGTTTCGAACAATGCTCGGCACAACATAAGAGGGCAGAAGGGCCTGTTCTGCGCTGTACTGTTCTATGTTCTATGACTGTGACTACTTTATCCAACTCTGTTAAGTAGCTGGAAGCAGCGTTGTTCGAGATCTTGGTGTGGTTTATCCAACTGCCCCTTGTCAGATTTGAGGAACTAAAAATCACCTTGCCTTTAAGAAAAGATGCTTCAATGTGCAAATCTTTCTCTGCATCAGCTTTCTTTTGCATAGTCTGCATGTTGTGTGGTTAGTTATTTGCATTTGTGCCCTGAACAATGGAATCTTCTTTGTCTCAGATTCTGAGAAATGTGGTCATATGTATTGGCTACAACTAGAATGCAATGTTTTAAAACTATATATTTATAACATACTCCATTATTTTCTTCAATAGAGCATGCAATTTTAAAAAAACACAATTTTTAGAGTACCCAATTCATTTTTTCCAATTAAGGGGCAATTTAGCGTGGCCAATCCACCTAGCCTACACATCTTTGGATTGTGGGGGTGAAACCCACGCAAACACGGGGAGAATGTGCAACCTCCACACCGATAGTGACCCAGAGCCGGGATCGAACCTGGGACCTCGGCGCTGTGAGGCAGCAGTGCTAACCACTGCGCCACAGTGCTGCCCCGAGCATGTACTTTTTTTTGAATGCACACTCTCATTAGTACTTTCATAAAGTGCCTTTCAGTCAAATATGTGTGAACATTGTGCAATTCTATGAAAATGATCTCTGATCTGCATTTGGCTGTTTGTCACAGGACATCTATTGTTATTTCAGTGATTTTTCTTCTTTGGTGTCAACCTTGACTCAAAGGTTGATTGTTCAAGTCCCAATCTGGAGAATTGGACACTTAATCTAGGCTGGCAGTTCAGTGAGTGTTGTGCTGATTCAGTGAGTGCTGATCCCAATTTTTAACCTCTCCCAACTGATAACTCTGCAATGTCTGCATTCTTTCAACTCTGGCCTCTTGCGCTTGCTCCACATTGGCTACCAGTACTGACTGCCTCCATGACCACTCCCTCACCTATTATTGTAAATCCTTTAACCCTGCAATCCTCCTGAACACACTTCTCTCACTCTGGCCTTTCTTACATTTCAAACTCTGCCTCCCACAATAAATGCATTCATCCCATCATTGGCAGCTGTGCTTATAGGCCAAGTCCTGCCGGAATCGCGATGGGACACGGCAGGTAGATCCCTGGAGAGGCATCCCCTGGGATTCCAGACAGCCGTTGTGCCTTGCGAGATCTAACCAGATCTCGTGAAACGTTGCGATCTGGATTCTGCACACAATGGGCAGGACCTAGTCTCGCACGGATAAGTGAGTTTATAAAACCCACTTCTCCGTGCTAATGTCGGATTGAACGGACACCCGGCATCTATCTGCCTCGCCTAGGAGACTCCAGCATAGTGCCGATTGGTACTGGACCCCACAAACTGGGACGAGGCGTACTGGCAATTGGGGGGGCGGGGGGGCTGACCTCCAACCAGGCTGGCACCCTGGCATTGGTGCCACCCTGTCCCAGTGACACTTTCAGCCTGGCACCATGGCAGTGCTACCCTGGCACTGCCAGGGTGCCCAGGTGGGACTTGCCAGGTTGACTGGGGTGCCAGGGTGCCAGATGGGGTGCAGAAGAGCTCGAGGGGCACCCAACAGGTGAGTTGGGGTGTTGAAGGGGTCCGGGGATCAGATCTGGGTGTTTGCGAGATTGGGCCACCAGGCTCAATAGTGTCCCCTCGATTCCCGCCCAGAATTGACTCTATTCTTTTTAAGTTAAATCGCAACCTGCAGCACATTCGCAAGAATTGCAGAAATGCATAATGTTTCCTCTTTTCTCCCCTCTGCTAATATTTCCAGTGATGTCTTTGAAGCAGAGCAATCACTAGGCCATCACACTAGGGCCTCACGGTAGCATGGTGGTTAGCATCAATGCTTCACAGCTCCAGGGTCCCAGGTTCGATTCCCGGCTGGGTCACTGTCTGTGTGGAGTCTGCACGTCCTCCCCGTGTGTGCGTGGGTTTCCTCCGGGTGCTCCGGTTTCCTCCCACAGTCCAAAGATGTGCGGGTTAGGTGGATTGGCCATGCTAAATTGCCCGTAGTGTAAGGTTAATGGGGGGATTGTTGGGTTACGTGGGTTTAAGTAGGGTGATCATTGCTCGGCACAACATCGAGGGCCGAAGGGCCTGTTCTGTGCTGTACTGTTCTATGTTCTATGTTCTATACTGCAGGTCTACCAGCATCTGTAGGACCAGGCTTTTTCTGAATGGGAAGGTAGTAAAAACATGTTTTACTGTTTCCTTTACACCATCCTTTATGAAAGCTTAATGGTATTTAACTTAATATTGTCATTTAAAAAAAAACTCTTAACGGAATCCTTTTATGCCTCACTAATCAGTGCTAATTAATAAAATCGAAGCACAATATTTCTTGTTTTGGGTCTAAATAGATTATGTCTTAAGTGACTAATTGCATACAGTATTATCATGTGTTTCTTACCTCTCCTTCTGCAGCTGTTACAGATAGCTGCTAGGGAGTGGCTGCAAACTTACCAGAAGGGCAAGTTTTTCTGGGTTTCTGTCATTTTCTGTGGGAATGTTTCCAGTTTCGGATTAATACTTTCTGATGGTCTGATTGAGGCCAGAACTTTATCATACAGCGACAGAGAAAGAGAGAAGCAAAACCTCTCCAGTTCAGAATTAGCCACTGAACCACAATTTTATTGATTTAAATATTTTCAGCTTTATATTGATTATGTTTTATGTTATACATTAAGCATTGGAAACGTGTTTTAATTTAAAAATGCTAGAAATATTATGAGCTTCAAATTGAAAAATCAAAGGAAAATGAATTTGCATTCTCAGGATATCATAAAGTTTTCGCATCTCTCAAATTCCTTTCCAGTGGAATAACTATTTTGTAATCAAATAGTGATTTCAAATTGCAGTAGTGGATGACCCAATCGTGGAATTCTAATACAAGAGAGGATTGGCCATGGGTTGACTAATTTACTAATGGCATCCATTGTCACTTTTGAACTGTTTGAGTATTTAAGAAAAATACACTGTGATCAGCTTATAATGTTACTTCTGCCTTTGAGATCAATCTGGCGAATGCTGTTTAATCATCAGGCTCTAGGTAGGGGACAGTAGCATAGAGTAATGCCACTGAACTAGCAATCGAGAGGTCTGGGCTAATGCTTCAGAGGCCTAAATTTAAGTCCCACCATGGCAACTGGGGGAATTTTAATTCAATTAATAAATCAAATAATGATTATGGAACTATTGAATTGCAAAAAACCCATTTGGTTTGTAATGCTCTTCAGAGGAGGAAATCAAATGTTCTTACCTGCTCTGGCCTTAGACGTGACACCAAACTTGCAGCAATGTGGTTCACTTTTAACTGCCCTCTGAAATTACCTAGCAAATGACTTAGTTGTATCAAACAACCACAGAAAAGTTAACTAAGAAGAAAGTAAACATCCAGCCCAGCAGCCATTGTAGGCACCAGAAATAACAAATGCACACCCTGCCAAGTCCTCCTCACGAACATTGAGAATTTATGCCAAAATTGGGAGAGCTGCCCCACAGACTAATCGAGCAACAACCTGACGTCGTCATACTCAACAAATCATTACTTGTAGCTAATGTCCAAGACTCCTCCATTGCCATCCCTGGTATGGTCAGACCTCTCCGAAGTAGTGGCACAGTGGTGAACAGGAGGGAGTGACCTCCATTTCGGCGGAAGATCCCATGAGGTCTCCTGGCATCAGGTGGAAAAACTGGCAAGTAAACTCCTGCTGATTATCATTTACCATCCTCCCTCAGCTGATGAATCAACACGTGTCTTTGTTTTTAAAAAATAAATTTAGAGTTCCCAATTCATTTTTCCGATTAAGGGGCAATTTACGTAGCCAATCCACCTAGCCTGCACATCTTTGGGTTGTGGGGGCGAAACCCACGCAAACACGGGGAGAATGTGCAAACTCCACACGGACAGTGACCCAGAGCCGGGATCGAACCTAGGACCTCGGCGCTGTGAGGCAGCAGGACTAACCCACTGTGCTGCCCTAACACGTGTCTTTGTTGAACAGCACTTGAAAGAGGCACTGACAGTAAGAAGAGCACAGAATAAAATCTGGGTGGGCGATGTCTATATAGGTAGCACCACTATGGATGAGCTGGCCCTGTCCTGCACAACATGACTGCAAGACTGGGCTTGCAGCAAGTGATGAGAGAACCAAAGAACAAAACAAAGGACATTACAGCACAGGAACAGGTCCTTCAGCCCACCAAGCCTGCGCCGATCCAGATTCCTTATTTTGACCTACTACTTATTGCCCAAACGATTTATATCCCTCCATTCCCGCCCATTCATCTTAAACATTGCTATCGTGCCTGCCTCCACCTGCAGCATGTTCCAAGCACCCATCACCCTCTGCGTGAAAATCTTACCTGCACTCACCTCCCCTAAACTTCCCCCTCTCGGGCGGCACAGTGGGTTAGCCCTGCTGCCTCACAGCGCCGAGGTCCCAGGTTCGATCCCGGCTCTGGGTCACAGTCCATGTGGAGTTTGCACATTCCTCCTATGTTTGCTTGGGTTTCGCCCCCACAACCCAAAAGATATGCAGGATAGGTGGATTGGCCATGCTAAATTACCCATTAATTGGAAACAATAATTGGGTACTCTAAATTAAAAAAAAAAACTTTCCCTTCTCACCTTGAACCTGTGCCCTCTTGTAATTGAGTCTTCCACCCTGGGGAAAAAGCTTCTGACCATTTACCCTGTCTACACCTCTCGTGATTTTGTAGACCTCAATCAGGTCTCTCCTCCGCCTCCATCTTTCCAACAAGCACAATCCTAGTTTATTCAACCTCTCCTCGTAGCTAACACCCTCCAGACAGCAACATCCGAGTAAACCTTCTTTGCATTCTCTAAAGCATCTGCGTCCTTCTGGTGGTGTGGCAACCAGAACTGCACGCAATATTCCAAATGTGGCCTAACTAAAGCTCATGTTGAGTTTGCACATTCTCCCCGTGTCTGTGTGAGTCTCGCCCCCACAACCCAAAGATGTGCAAGGTAGGTGCATTGGCCACATTAAATTTAATTTTGGTTTGATTTATTGTCACATATACTGAAATACAGTGAAAAGTATTTTTCTGCGGCCGAGGGAACGTACACAGTATGTACATGGTGGACAAAAAGAATAATCAACGGAGTACATTGACAAATGGTACATCGACAAACAGTGAATGGTTACAGTGCAGAATGAGGGGCCAACAAAAAGCAAATACATGGGCAAGAGCAGCATAGGGTGTCGTGACTAGTGTTGTTACAGGGAACAAATCCGTCCAAGGAGGAGGCGTTGAGGAGTCTTGTAGCTGTGGGGAAGAAGCTGTTCCTATGTCTGGATGTGTGGGTCTTTAGATTTGTACCTTCTGCCTGATCGAAGGGTCTGGATGAAGGCAATGCCTGGGTGGGCGGGGTCACTGATAATGCTGCCTACCCAATTTTTTTTTTCCAATTAAGGGGCAATTTAGCGTGGCCAATCCGCCTACCCTGCACATCTTTGGGTTGTGGGGGCAAAACCCACGCAGGCACGGGGAGAACGTGCACTCTCCACACAGACAGTGACCCAGGGCTGGGATTCGAACCCGGGTCCTCAGTGCCGTAGGCAGCAATGCTAACCACTGTGCCACCGTGCTGCCCGGAGAGAGAATTGTATCTGATCACCATTTGTAATCTCCTGGCCCAGTATATCTGACAGTCTACCATTCAAACCAGGGTCCGATCCTGGTTCAAGGAGAAGTGCAGGAGAGCATACCAGACTCGGCCTACAATTATGGTGAATTTGCAGCACAGGACTACATGCGTGTTAAATAGCAGAAGCAGCATACCACGGGCATTGATAGACCATCCCAAATTGGATCAAAGACCCATTCTTTGAATTATTCACCACCATCCACGAATAAACGTGACAGAAATGCAGAGTGCAGGAGCAGAGTCTTAAAAACAGCCCCATTCTGTGGGATGGGAGAGCCCAGCACTTCAGCGCAAAAGATGAGGCTGAAGCACTCGGACGTCTGGCTGAAGATGGTTCAATCTTGGCCTCTTCCTGAGGTGCCACACTGCCCTTGACTCCAAGATGGCATTTAAGAAAAAAAAAAATTTTATTGAAATTTTTACAAAATATAAACATCTCAACTCTATTAACAAAACAACCGCGGTACACCCCAAGACCAATACCCACCCAACTTCAAAAGCATCTACAAACAAAAGAAAAAACAAAAGAACACCCAAACAACAAAAGGGAAAGAGATAACACCCGCCACATCCCACATACCCATGTACACAGTTCTCCCTCCCACCGATCTAAAACCCCCCCTCCCGTTGCTGCTGCCGCCGGCCTATTTCCCTACCGTTCCGCCAGGAAGTCCAGGAAAGGCAGCCACCGCCTAAAGAACCCTTGTACTGATCCCCTCAGGGCAAATTTCACCACCTCCAATTTAATGAACCCCGTCATATCATTGATCCAGGCCTCCACGCTTGGGGGGGCCTCGCATCCCTCCATTGGAGCAAGATCCTCCGCCGGGCTACTAGGGACGCAAAGGCCAGAACACCGGCCTCTTTCGCCTCCTGCACTCCCGGCTCCACTGCAACCCCAAAAATTGCGAGTCCCCAGCCTGGCTTGACCCTGGATCCCGCCACCCTCGACACCGTCCTTGCTACCCCCTTCCAAAACTCCCCCAGCGCTGGGCACGCCCAAAACATATGGGCGTGGTTCGCTGGGCTCCCCGAGCACCTAGCACACCTGTCCTCGCCCCCGAAGAACCTACTCATCCTCGTCCCAGTCATGTGGGCCCTATGCAGCACCTTGAACTGTATGAGGCTAAGCCTTGCACAGGAAGAGGAGGAATTCACTCTCTCCAGGGCATCCGCCCACGTCCCCCCCTCAATCTCCTCACCCAGCTCCTCTTCCCATTTACCCTCCAAGATGGCATTTAACACTGACATCAAGGAGTCCCAGCAAAATTGGGGTCTGGGGGAAATCTGTCCATTGGGTGAAGTCATACTTAGCACTTGGAAAACATATTTGGAAGGTAGTTGTGGTTTTAAGAGGGCAATTGTGTCAATCCCGGTGCATGAGTCACTCTGGATAATGTTCTCGGCCCAACCATCTTCAGCTGCTTCATCAATGACCTCACCAACAGAATAACTGAAATGGAAAATTATGCTGCGAATGCTGGAAATGTGAACGTGTTTGCTGCTGATTGCTGTGCTCAGTATTTTTTATCCTCGTATATTGAAACAGTTTGGAGAAAGCCCTGGACATCATTCAGACTGGGACTTGTGAGGTGCAAATGTTACTTTCCCACTTAAGTACCAGCTACTGACGACCTCCCAACAAAAGTGAATCAAATCATGTTCCCATGACATTCACCAGCATTAACATCGCTGAATCCTCCATCATCAACATCCTGGTGGTTATCGTGGCCAAGAATGTAACTGGACCAGCCATATAATTACAGTGGCTACAAGACTAGGTCAGAGGCTGGAATTGAGGATAGATGGTGGAGTAGTGTTTTTGTCACTGGAATAGTAATCGAGAGATCCAGGATAATGCCCCGGGGACGTGGGTTCTAATCCCCACAGCAAATGGTGAAATTTGATTTGAATAAAAAAAATCTTGAATTTAAAAATTTCTAATGACCGTGAAGCCATTGCCCTTGTTGTAAAAACCTATCTGGTTCACTGATATCCTTTTTAGGGAAGGAAATTTGCCATCCTTACCTGGTCCGGAGTACATGTGACTCAGGATCCAAGGCAGTGTGGTTGACTCTCCATGTTCTCTGAAATGACCTAGCAAGCCACTCAGTGCAAGAACAAGTAGGGATGGGCAATAAATGTTCAGCGACATTCATCCCATGAATGAGTAAAACATTCTGTGGCAGATTATTCATTTCCTGACTGGCCAAAGCCTGACCACCATCCACATGGCACAAATCAGGAATGTGATAGAATATTCTTCACTTGCCTGGATGAGTGTGGCTCCAGCAACACTCTAGAAGTTCGGCATCATCCAAAACAAAGGTCAGTTGATTGGCACCCCATTTATCACCTTAATCATTCATGCCCTCCACCACTGGTGCATAGTGGCAGCAGTGTGTGCCACCTACAAGATGCACAGCAACAACTTGCCAATGCTTTTTCGACAAAATCTTCCAAACCTGTAACATCTACCATCTGAAAGAACAAAGACGGCAGATGCATGGGAGCGCCACCACCACATCCCCACCAAGCCACACCATCCTGATTTGGAGCTATATCGCTATCTGCTGTGTCACTGGGTCAGAATCCCTCCCTTGCAGCACTGTCGATGTACCTATACAAAATGGGTTGCAGCTGTTCAAGTAGGCAATTATGGATGGACAATTGCTTGGTCTGGGTTTTTTAGATAGTTACGCTGAAGTTTGAAGTGCTTTTATTCCTTCTTACACTCAGTAACCATTAGTGTAAAACTGGCAGAACTATTCAAGGTTAGCGATTTCAATTGCTTTATTGGATGGTTCCCAGGGCAATTGTCCAGGGGAAGTTGGTCCTTCTGAACAATGGCCGGGTAAGCCCTTCTGGGAGGGATTCCCCAGCGCATCTTGGGACCCCCAAATCTGATACTTGGGAGCTGGGAAGTTATTGGCCAAGTATGTACTAATGGAAGGCTTGTTTAATGCCATATCCATGCAAAATTAGGTGTGGTGTCTCTGAATTATTCCAAAAATAAACTTATCTTGGGGATAATGCCTGGGGTGGTTTGACACACAGTTGAGAATTTTCAACCAGACTTCCTGTTATCTGCCTTGATGGGGTTTAAATTCAACAATGAGCATTGAAGTGCTGTTTTGCCTAGGAGCCTCCAGACTTTCGAATGGTAAATTATTTTTTTATTTTTTTTATTTTTTATTTATTTTTTTATTATAAATTTAGATTACCCAATTATTTTTTCCAATTACGGGACAATTTAGCATGGCCAATCCACCTACTCTGCACATTTTTGGGTTGTGGGGGCGAAACCCACGCAGACACGGGGAGAATGTGCAAACTCCACACGGACAGTGACCCAGAGCCGGGATCGAACCTGGGACCTCAGCGCCGTGAGGCGGTTGTGCTAACCACTAGGCCACCGTGCTGCCATCGAATGGTAAATTATTGATATTCAGGTGATTTAAGGCCATTTTTTTCATAAAGAAATGGCAAACCCGTAGACATTGAATATTAAATGTCCATTCCGTAACTCGTCTGGTTAAGTTGATAGAGGCTCGTTGTGTTTTAAGTTTCTGCATCTTGTTGTAATTTGAACCATCTTGCTTTTTCATAGAATTTACAGTGCAGAAGGAGGCCATTCGGCCCATCGAGTCTGCACCGGCTCCTGGAAAGAGCACCCTACCCAAGGTTAACACCTCCACCCTATCCCCATAACCCAGTAACCCCACCCAACACTAAGGGCAATTTTGGACACTAAGGCCAATTTATCATGTCCAATCCACCTAACTTGCACATCTTTGGACTGTGGGAGGAAACCGGAGCACCCGGAGGAAACCCCCACACACACTGGGAGGATGTGCAGACTCCGCACAGACAGTAACCCAAGCCGGAATCGAACCTGGGACCCTGGAGCTGTGAAGCGATTGTGCTAACCATCATGCTACCGTGCTGCCCTTTAACTGATGTCTCTAGCGAGTCCCCTTTTGGTGAATAAACTTCAATTCTATAAAATTAGCTTAAACATAAGGCATCTTGCTGAATATCATTAACACATTTAGAAACACGTCTAAAATGTCAGAACAATTTTACAAATGTTGTTCCAATGTCTTGCCAGTCATCCTTGTACTCTGGAATAAAATTTTGTTTATTGTTACTGCCTAGTGCACCAACGTTTGGTGTAAGGCAAAAATCTCATTTTTGTGATTGGTCAGGAAGTAAGTACGGCGATACTGGGTAGGAATTTGACACTTGTGAGCTGAAGAGATAAAGGTTATGGGAATTTTTTTCCTTTACAGCATTTGCCTCTGGTTTCCTATTTGGAAAATGCTTGCATCATTCTTTACAAAGCCAATATTTTCCCGCAGGCTGAATTGGCTATGACTTGCATATCTCAAATAAGTAAATTTTGTTTAGAAATCAAGCACGCAGGAGCTTTGTTTCTAGAACCCCAAAACAAATTTGCTGATGTACTCTGATTCAGTGAAATAATGTCCAGATACAGATGAATATCAGTGCTGTTATCAATTTTTGCCAACAGATTTGAATGACTTGTATATCCGAAAACAGATGGTTATTATCTTACTGACAGAAGAATCAATTTAATGAAATGGTGTCTGTCTTTTACTTCAGAAACTACCTACTCTCCTAAATCATCAATCATGCGACTTATTCCCCATTTGTAGCCCGCCATTGGATGAGTCCTACTGGCCATGAACTAGTTTTTAAAATCATCCCTATAACTGTCTTGCCTCACGGCGCAGAGGTCCCAGGTTCAATCCCTTCTCTGGGCACTGTCTGTGTGTAGTTTGCACATTCTCCCCGTGTTCGCGTGAGTTTCGTCCCCACAACCCAAAGATGTGCAGGGTAGGTGGATTGGCCATGCTAAATTGCCCCTTAATTGGAAAAAATGAATTGGGTACTCTAAATTAAAAAATAAATAATTGTCTTGCCCACATGGACAGATGTTACTGATGTGTATTAGATAGGCTTGTTCAGAACGCAAGACACTTTTTAAACAAGAACTTTTCTAGTTGACCGCACGCAGTCACCTCCTAGAAGTACATCCTTTCGTGGAACACACATCTCCCAGATTTATTCTACTGCAATATTTCTGTATAAAGAAATTACATGGTTGGTCTTTGTTGACTTAATTCCGTTGGTTTCTTTCCCTTCTTTGTAAATTGCCTCTTCCTCCCTGCTCCCCATTCTGCCCTGAAGGCATTGAGTCTTGCTGGGAATGATTCCGTGGTTGCCAGCAGGCCAGCATTGTGAATCAACAGGCTTTTTGACTGCACGAGACATTGTCACAGAATACAATCCAAATCTTATCTCATGTTGTTGAATACCTTGTAACAGGATCACAATCGATAGCTGTATCCTATCTTATTCTCCTCTCACTAAGACCCAGTACTGAAGATAATTGCGGGATTGTAAATGTAACAGTCTATGATTAGCTGAATTATCACACATGCATGAATTGGGCTATCTAGTCCTGGTGATAGATTGCCACTTCATGTTTTGCCACTGCACATTGATCCATTAGGGTATCAACTTTGTGCATTTTGTGAACCCTCTTTAGCTACCATTTTGCATGTTCATCTGACTTATTGAAGTAAAACATTAGGCAAATAATTGTTTCAACACTTGCATTTGTTGTAATTTGCCTCACACAGCCACCTATATCTTGGGCTCTGGTACCCCCACCTCCCAAACCCCTTCTTTTAAGGTACTCCTTAAAACCTCCCTCTTTGAGCGTTTGGTCACCTACCCTGAAGTCTACTTTGACTTGGGCCATGGTGTTAATTATCTGATTCTGCTCCTGTTAACAGGGCTATATATAAATGCCAGCTTTTGTTGTAGCAAGATGAAGGCAGACAATTAATCGATTTCTCTTGCAAAGTCATTGTTGAAATATTGTATTATGGTAGGGAACTATTCAAATATTTATCTATTTGTAGACTTTTTAGTTTACAGATTTTTAATTCCAGAAAGGTACATAATGTGCCATTTTGTTCAATTCTACTTTTGCAGAGACGCACTTGATCATCTGTTTGCTCCATGCGTGAATAACTTGACATTTTAAGGTTGCTTCATTCCAGTTCAGCAGTCAATGCATATGCAGGCAAGTGCCAGAATAGCTGACAAGATGGAAGCTGTCTAACATATAACAAAAGCAGAAAATGCTGAGAAAACTCAACAGGTCTGGCAGCAGCTCTGGAAAGTTGGCATTTCAGGTCTGTGACCTTCATCAGAATTGAGGAAAGCTTGAAATGTAGTAGGTTTTGAGCAGAATAAAAGAAACCAAGGGCGGGGGGAAAAAATAAAGTCTGTGGTCGGGGTTGGGGAGGACAAATTAAATGTCCGAGGTTTCAAATGCAAGACCAAGAGGAGTGGTAATGGGACCAGTAAAAAGATGTGTCTAGATGAGGTGCGAATGATAGGGCAACCATCATCCAAATGCAAACTTAAAGGATTTTGGAAAGAATAAAAAAAAACCCGACAATGGTGGCAATGCATGATCTAAAATTGATAAAATCAATGTTGCGTCCAACAGTCAGAAAGCCCAATTAAATGGTGGGGTGTAGTTCATTGAACTTGCATTGAGCTTCATTGGAATATTGCAAGGACAGACAAATTAAAAAAGTTATTTTAATGGGACGTTGGCATCATGTGCTGGACTAACATTTTTATTGCCTATCCTTAATTGCCCTGAAGAAGGGCGAGCTACCTTCTCGAACCACTGCAGTCGATGAGTCATAGGTCCGCCTACAGTGCTGTTAATGAGGCAGATCCAGGATTTTGACCCAGTGACAAAGAACTGATACTCTTGTTCCAAGTCAGAATGGTGTGTGGTTTGGAGGGGAACTTGCAGGTGATGGTGTTCCCATGGCATCGGAAACCCTTGTCCTTCTAGGTGGTGGAGGTTGTGGATTTGAAAGGTACTGTGGGAGGAGGCTTGGTGAGTTACTGCAGTGCACCTTGTAGATGGAACATACACACTGCCACTGAAGGGGGTGGATGGGTGCTAATCAAGTTGGTTGCTTTGTCCTGGATGGTGTTGAGCCTCTTGAGTGTTGGAGCTGCATTCAACCAGACAAGTGGGGAGTATTCTATCACACTCCTAACTTATAGACGCAGGACAGCCTTTGAGGAGTCAGGCGGTGAGTTACTCTGTGCAGAATTCTGAGCCTCTGACCTGCTCTTGTAGCCACAGTATTTATATGCCTGGTTCAGTTCAATTTCTGGCCAATGGTAACTCCTGGGATGTTGTTGGTGGGGAGTTCAGTAATGGTAATGCCATTGAATGTCAGGGGAGATGGTTGGCTTCTCCCTTGTTAGAGGTGGTCTTGTCTGGCAATTATGTGGCACGAATATGACTTGCCACTTGTCAGGCCAAGCCTGAATGCTATCAGGGTCTTGCTGCATTTGGATGTGGACGGCTTCAGTACCTGCAGAGTTGCGAATGGTGCTGAATGGGGATGGTTCAGCACACTGGGCTAAATTGCTGGCTTTCAAAGCAGACCAAGGCAGGCCAGCAGCACGGTTCAATTCCCGTACCAGCCTCCCTGAACAGGCGCCGGAATGTGGCGACTAGGGGCTTTTCACAGTAACTTCATTGAAGCCTACTGGTGACAATAAACGATTTTCATTTTTTCATTTTTCACATTGTGCAGACCTCCGCAAGAATTCCCATTTCTGACCTTTATGATGGAAGGGAGGTCATTGATGAAACGGCTGAAGGTGGTTGAACCTTGGACACTACCCTGTGCAATTCTTTCAGCGATAGACCCAGACTGAGGTGATGACCTCCAACAACCACAACCATCTTCCTTTGTGCTCGGTATGACTCCCCAACTGTGGAGAATTTCTCTTCTCTTCTCTCTCCCCCTCCCCCCATTCCCATTGACGTCAGCTTTGCTGTTGCTCCTCGATGACGAGGACAGTCACTCTCGCCACATCTCTGGTGTTCAGGTCTTTAGTTTTTTAATAATCTTTATTGCCACAAGTAGGCTTACATTAACACTGCAATGAAGTTACTGCGGAAAGCCCCTAGTCGTCACATTCCAGCGCCTGTTCGGACACACGGAGAATTCAGAATGTCCTAAATACCTAACAGCACGTCTTTCGGGACTTGTGGGAGGAAACCGGAGCATCCGGAGGAAACTCAGGCAGATACTGGGAGAACGTGCAGACTCCACAGTGACTCAAGCTGGGAATTGAACCTGGGACCCTGGAGCTGTGAAGCAACCATGCCAACTACTGTGCTGCCCGATATCATGTTTGAGCCAAGGCTGTAATGTCAGGAGCTAAGAGGCTCTTTTGGAACATAAATGTAGGGTTAATGAGCAGTTTATTGTCAACTAAGTGCCATTTGATAGCAATTTTCATGACACTTTCCATCACTTCGCTGATGTTTGAGAGTAGACCGATGGTCCGGTAATTGGTCGGGCTGGATTTGGCTTGATTTTCGAGCATAGCTGGTACCTGGATTCTTTTTCACACGGTGCCAGGGCTGACGGAAAAGATTTGCACTGGGCACAGTTGGTTCTGGAGCACAGGTCTCCACTATTACTGGAATGTTGTCAGGGCACATTGCCGCTGCTGTATCCAGTACCTTAAGCCATTTCTTGATACCCTGATTCACCCGAGGAAGGAGCAGTGCTCCGAGAGCTAGTGTTTGAAACAAATCTGTTGGACTTTAACCTGGTGTTGTAAGACTTCTTACTGTGCTCGCCCCAATCCAACGCCGGCATCTCCACATCATTTCCTTGATATCACATGGAGTGACTGGATTGGCTCTTGTTGGAGACCTGTGGTGGATAGGAAGATGGATCATCCACAAGTCGCTTCTGGCTGAAAATGATTGTAGATGTCTCAGATTTGCAGGGCTCCCCCAACAATGAGGATGGGGATATTTGTGGAGTTTTCTCCACTCGTTAATTGTTTGACTGTGCCATTTCCGACTGGATGGGACAAGGACTGTGAGCTCAGATCTGACCTGTTGGTTGTGGGATTCCTTAGTTCTGTCTATCACATGCTGCTTTTGCTGTTTGGCATGCATGTGGTACTGTGTTGCTTCGCCAGGCTACTCATTTTTGGGTATGCTGTTACATAGGACTTGCATCTCTCTAATGAGATGGAGATTGCTAATTGGGGTCAATGATCGTTTTGACTGTTATCTGGAACCCACCACCAAGAGTGGGCCGGTTAGATGGTGAACTGAACCACGCTCGATTTTGGCGCCTCCTGCTATTGAACCAGCGTGCCCAGATCTGCGGCAGTTGCATTGCGGTGGTTAAATTGCGCCCTTTGTGTTTAATCTCATGTCGTGTGAAGAACAGTAAATGCTGGAACCTGCTAATATTTTTCTTTTTGTACAGCTTGGATTTGGGATTTTAAGCAGTGTTATTGCTTAACCACGATGCAATACGAAGATGAACATCAATTTCTTCTCACTTGAATTTTTAATAAGTTTAATTTGAGCAGAGGGAAATCTAAGCATCTTCTGGCTTGGTTCAGAATCACTTTGAATATTTTCTAAAACGAAGAAATAATTATTTGTCTCCCAAAGTGCACAATTGCATCTGTGCCTTTGAGATTGCAGGAGCACATGGTATAAATTCACTCTTTTATAGACCAAAATTTCTCATATGCAAAGCTCTGTAAATGCACACTTCTGCTTTTTGGGGAAATTTAAAATAGACGGTAGTTGGTTCAAGTCTGGCTAAGTTGCAAGGTTCTGAATTATTTGGAAACACTTTGTTGTTCAAGTCTAGCTGACAGACAGGATATGTGCAGTTGTCTGAATTTAGGTACTTAATATTTCTATTTTCCTTTAAAATATTTTCTGTTAAAGTTGCAATGATGAGAACGGAATTTGATCTTTTAAAAGTGTTTGATAATTACCTTTTGGCATATTGTAGCTCAAGTCTTGTGAATTATTGTGGTAAGAGACTTGAGTCACCCCACCATTTGCTTTTAATTTAAAATGTCTGAAGTCCCACCTCCCGTGAATTGTGGTAGCATTGACCTGGCATAGAAGACAGCCCCAAAAATCATGTTTTGGCACATACCTGGTGTGTCAAGCTATCCCCTTTTCAGCCACAACATGTTATACTCACATTGTGGTGGTCAGCCTCAATTTGTCTCTCCACAAATACATGTTTTGCTTACCTGTACCTTATAACTGGATATCGGGGATCAGGCTTGTAATACGGGCTGTGTTGCAGAGATATGCAGGAATTTAAGACGCACCCATTCTTTTTTTTTTTTACTTTTTTTCTTTTTTTTTTTTCTTTTTCTTTTTTTTCTTTTTTTTTTGACGCACCCATTCTTTGTCGGAAACAGGTGACATTTCAAAATGACGACCACCCACACAGGCATTTCATTTTTGTGTATAAGTCAACCACCATTGTTGGAGGTTTTTCTTTGAGACTTCAAAGGCCGACTTATATGCTGATATCTACGGTAAATGTATAGTCACTTCAAAATAGTGACGTAATTGTTAAGCGCTGTTCTTTTGTTCAGAACTGTTGTTTGTTAACATGTAACTTTGGATGTTAATCTTTTGGCAATTTTATTGTGCTTGTGGTGAATGTAACATGGTAATCCACACTGTATCTTTGTAAGCGCAGTAGCGTTATCTGACTACTAGGGGGAGTAGCTCTGGGAATGCTCAGGAGCTTGTACAGGGCTCCGCCCACGACTCCTCCACCTTGTGCTGCTGTATAAATACCCCGGTCCAGAGTCAGCCTGCAGTTCACTGAGAGTTCATCAACGGGTAACAGGCTGGCTCTGTAGTAAGTAGATTAAATTGATGGAACCATCAATTCACCAGACACGTGTTTCCTCAGAAGTACGGGACCCGGTGTCCTCAGCCATGCCGGAAGTGAGACCCCCGTGGTAGTGCCCCTAGGAAAAATGAACAGCTTTTCGTAAGGGGTCTGATTGGTCGCTGTGCACAAAAGGGTCCTTCATGAGCGACGAGCTGCATCAGTACCTGCTCGACAAGGGCATTGCCTCGAGCAGGACTAACAGCTACAACCCCAGGGGGAACGGGCAGGTGGAGAGGGAGAACGAGACGGTCTGGAAGACCATCCTACTGACCCTCCGGTCTAGAAAGCTCCAAGTCTCCCAGTGGCAGGAAGTCCTCCCAGATGTGCTCCACGCTATTAGGTCCCATTTGTGCACAGCGACCAATCAGACCCCTCATGAGAGGATCTTAATTTTTTCCAGGGGCACAACCATGGGGGTCTCACTTCCGGCATGGCTGAGGACACTGGGCCCCGTACTTCTGAGGAAAAACGTGTCTGGTGAATTGATGGTTCCATCAGTGCTCTACTAATTTTTCATTATACGTTGTTATACTTTCAGTTGCAGTTGTGATGTTGTGTAATGACAGCTGGGGCAAGAGCTGATGAAACTCTTAATTTTGAATATCTAATGAAAGATCAGTGTTCAGGTTTTGCCTCTCCATATGGCATTGGTGTTCTACTAGTAAATCAGATGGACCGTTTACAATAGGCACAGCGTGTCTGATAAAGAAAATGAAATAATATGTCAAATTCTGAGGTGGAAACTTGGATGAAAATGTAATTGATGGCTTTCAGGTGGATGAGTTCTTTGGGTCATACCAGGATTTAGTAGTACTCAAATTTGTAGTCTATTGAAGATTACTTGGAACAATAAGAGTCCATGGTGTCGGAGCAAGGTACTGGCATGGATAGAGGATTGGCTGACTGGCAGAAGGCAGAGAGTGGGGTTAAAGGGGGTCTTTTTCAGGGTGGCAACTGGTGATTAGTGGTGTGCCTCAGGGGTCAGTGTTAGAACACAACTGTTCATGATATACATTAATGATCTGGAAGAAGAAACTGAAGGCATTGTTGCTAAGTTTGCAGATGATATAAAGATATTTAGAGGGACAGGCAATGTTGAGTAAGCGGGGAGGCCTCAGAAGGACTTGGACTGGCTGGGAGAGTGGGCAAAGAAGTGGCAGATCGTAAACAATGTGGAAAAGTGAGAGGCTATGCACTTTGGTAGGAAGAATAGAGGCATAGGGCGCGATCTACTGGCTGTGTTGCGCTCAAGCTCAGGCTGGTAGATACCAGGAGAGACCTCCTGCAGGCTTCACGGCAGCCTTTACGCCTCAAGGACTGCGAGGCGTCAGAATCAGAATCCTGCCCAACATGCGCACCTACATAGGTTTTAAACCTATGCAGGCAGGCTTACCCAGGATTCACCAGCCTCCCGGGATCTACCACCATCCGCAGGGAGGCTGCAGCCAGGTGCTGTTCAGTACTAGTCCATACAAACCTGGACCAGGCAGAATGGCACCTGGGGGGGTCTCCCAGGCCATTGGAGGCCCATGGGTGGTCAGGGATAGGACAGGGTGGCTCCCTGGCCCTCCCCTAGGAACACCAGCACTTGTCACTGCCTAGCTGGCATCTTGGCACTGCCACTCTGGCACTGCCAAGGTGCCTGGGTGGCACTGCCAAGTTTACAGGTACACTGCCAGGATTATAGGGTGGAAGTGCAAGGGTGCCCAGGTGACTGCCAAGGGTCGGCCCGAGGGGGGAGCCATGGCCATGGAAGGAGGGTGGGTATGAAGGATGGAGGGCAAGTAAATAGGGGCCTCTGGGAGGTTGGAGGGAGGTGATGGGTGGGGGTCCTGGAGGGGGGTGCCGGTAAGGGGGGGTGGGGTGCAGTATGTCTGCGGGTGGGCCTGATGGGTCTGTTCAACTCACCAGTGCTGAAAAAAATTCCAAGTGTGGGCTAAACCGGTAAGTATCTTGGGAGTCCTAGTTCAGAATTCTCTCAAGGTTAACATGCAGGTTTAGTTGGCAGTTAGGGCAAATGCAATGTTAACATTCATTTTGACAGGGCTAGAGTACAAGAGCAGGGAGGTACTGCTGAGGCTGTTTCAGGCCCTGGTCAGACCCCTTTTGGAATATTGTGAGCAGTTTTGGGCCCCATATCCAAGGACGGATGTGCTGGCCTTGGAGAAGGTCCAGAGGAGGTTCACAAGAATGATCCTGGGAATGAAGTGCTTGTCATATGAGGAGCAGTTGAGAACCATGGGTCTGTACTCTATGGAGTTTCGAAGGATGAGGGGGAATCTCATTGAAACATGCAGAATACTGAGCGGCCTGGATAGACATGGAGAAGATGTTTCCAGAGAATAGAACCCAAGGGCGCAGCCTCAGACTGAAAGGATGATCCTTTAAAACTGAGATGAGATGGAATTTCTTCAGCCAGAGGGGGGTGAATCTGTGGGACATATTGCAGCAGAAGGCTGGAGGCCAAGTTACTGAGTGTCTTTAAGACTGAACTAGATAGGCTCATGATAAGGGGATCAGGGGTTATGGGGAGAAGGCAGGATAAAGGGGATGAGAAACCTATCAGCCATGATCAAATGGTGGAGCAGATTCGATGGGCTGAATGGCCTAATTCTGCTCCTATATCTTATAGTCTTATGGACCTGATGGCAACCTGATTTTTGAAAAATATTTAAGCCCATTTAAAAAGCTTCTTACACTATTGATTTTATTAAAGCAGATAATTGTAAACGTGTGGTAAATTTAAAAAAAATGATAGACCCCTAAATTCAGAAGGTTTTAGTTTTATTATGGGGAATTTTGAATGTTATTGAGGTCCTGATATGAGACTGACTGTAGTTGTGCGCTGTACAGCTCTGCTACTGAACATGACACCATCTGTGTTGAAAGAAATTAGCTATTGTTTTGGACCCAGAAAAATTGATTGAGTGGCCAAGTTATGAGTTCATATTTAAGAGACATGCTGGCTACAAGAAATTCTGCTCAGAAAATGTTATTTTATTTCCGCTCTCATTCTTCTCAGGCAGCTTTGGTGACGGGAGCAGAATGAGGCCCAAATTGAATTTTGCGCCGGTGGGAAGTCTCATTGTGATTGTCCACCTCCCCTGCAGATGACTTAATGGGAACCCTGACATTTAACGTCGAGAACCCCATTATAATAAATTTAAATTAATTATCATTCCTCCATGCCTGATAATGTACCCTTAAATGTTTGATGGGATTAGGGTTGAATTTACCACCATTTGCTAAATGTTAAATCGGTGGTATCATTAAATCCTTATCGAATCTTTCTCGTTTGTTAAAATTGGGTCTCATACACTGAATTGGGTTTCATGAGCACTTGATGCAATCATTGACACGTTAAATTTTTTTGTAGCAGGCTGCCTTTTTTTCCTCCCTTTTAAGAATAAGGGGCTCATTAAGTTAATTTTTTGCCATTGCTTTTCTACAGTGAAGTAGAAAGATGAAAATGACAATTTGTATTATTTTGGTGGGGGGCGGGGATGGTGTACGTGGTTGCTGTGTGGTTTCTGTGCTTAAGCAGAACAGAGGGACTCACTGTTTAATAGTTTGGAAAAGTCATTCGGCTTTTGCATGCAGAATGACTGAGGGCTCCTGACACACACACACAATTATACCACTGCATGAATATGCTTTTTAGGAGAACAGGGAGGATAACATGTTGTTCTGATAGCCTACTTATTCCCTCTGAAAATCACAACTATAGTAAAAAAACAGCTGATCAGATTTGACAATGCCAAGATTCAAGTCTTTCATGTTTTATTTCTAAAAACACTGACAATTTTTTGAGGGTTATTTAAATCTGCAGTCATAATTGACAACATTTAGAAACTAGATATGAAGCGTGATGACAGAATGTTGGAGAATCAACAGCAATTTGAGTTGCAGCTAAATGTAAATCCAGGAAAAGCTGCTTCACACTGCCTCAACGAGCAACAATGCAAAGTGTATTTGAAAAGAACATATATATACTTGGAAAGGAAAGCTATTTTGATGTCTGGAGCAATGGCAAGGAATTAGGATTAAAAACATAAAGCCTGCCATGTTAACAAAATGGCAGTGTGGGATAAATGGGCTGAAGAATTCTGGGAGAAGGTGAAATTTTGGGGAGATGGACCGTGTAGAATTTACTTATCAAAGGCTATTTTATTGCCACAATTTGTTTGGTCGAATGACCTTTCGTTCCACGTTTAATGTTGAGGATAATTAATTTTCTGCTCGTTAAAAATGCACTACAGTGAGACCATTGTAGGAGATGTTTCTGAAACTGGTTTCCCCACTTTCCGTTTATAACATTTTAACTGGGGTTGGGGAATTGATTTACTTACAGTGACATAATTCTGAGGCAGGTATAATGCTGCTGAAAATGTATTTCTCTTGCAGTTAATGCAGAGGTTCTCTGTGCATAAGAAAATCAAATGCAATAATTTCCATCTCTCATGGCCTTGGGTCACTGCCAACAACAATCCACATTTGTATCATGAATTTGACGTATTAAAACAATAAGAATTCTGAGCTACAGAAAGACACATTAAGTGAAGTAACAAACAGATTGGTTGAAGATAAAAGATTATTTAAGTGACAACTTAAAAGAAGAGGGAGAAGTGGTTTGGGGAGGTTATTCCAGAGTTTGGGACTTAGAGGACTGAAGTCACAGTCGCCCATGGTAGGGGAAGGAAGTGATGGATATGCAAGAGACCAGAATTTGCAGAACTCTTGGAGAGTATAGGGCTGATGGAGGTACATGGATGGGAAAGGAGCTGCCAGGGGAACATTGGAATTGTCAATTTTCGCAATGTCATCATGAGATTTCCTTGCATTCCCAAGCACACATTCTTCTTACCTCTTCCAACACCCACGTGCTGCTACCTCTGTCCTGGGAAGAAACTATTTTCCAAGTTAAAGTACTCTTTATCACGTCCACGTTTGCCTTTGTCTCCAGATAAGTCTTAACCAGCTTCCATACTGGCACAGATCCCACTATCTCTCACTGCAATTCAAAGAGCACATTGCCTGACATACTGTTCTGGACTTCTATGTCACCAGGATTCAGACTCAGCTGCCTTTATGCTTAGCCTAGCTCCCCATGTAACATTTTCAAGATCAACATGTCCATGAAACCCATCTTTGCTCCTACTAAGGTCCTAACTTCTCTTTCCAAACTATACCACATTGATTGCAACAGCTTAAGAAGGCAGCTCACCACCTTCTCAAGGGCAATTAACGATGGGCAATAAACTTTATCCTTAATGCCGTTCCTCTGTTGTCCAACTTGTTGGGATTGTCATTGGACCTTTTTTTAAACATAAATTAAGAGTACCCAATTCTTCTTTTCCAATTAAAGGGCAATTTAGCATGGCCAGTTCACCTATCCTGCGCATCTTTTGGGTTGTGGGGGATGAGACCCATGCAGACACAGGGAGAATGCGCAAACTCTACATGGACAGTGACCCGGGGAAGAGTCAACCCATCATCTTTGGTCCCACCACAAACGTCATACTTCGGCCACTGATTCCACCCCCTGAACTGATCTCTTGGGTGGAATCAGATTGTTCACCATCGCGATAATATATTTAATTATAAGCTGATTTATGCCTTCATGTCCTGTCCATCACAACATAATTTTGCCACTTATAAAATTGCCCACACCTTGCTTGTGCCTCAGCTTATCTGCCACTCAAACCCTTATCCTTCCCTTTGCCTTCACACCCAGATATGATGGTGGGACGTGTGCATGGAATACGCCGCTAAACCCCCAGATGTATAATTAATGAGGTTGGGGCCTGAAGATATGGTGTGGTTTCTTGTCAGCCTGCGCAGCAGGTAACACTTTGTCCACACCACAGGACATAGCGTCAAATTCTTCCATCTGGGGCTGTGTTTTTATATGGCAACTGTATACTTGAAAATTGAGCTAAAGATTGCCAGGACGATGACAGATTGAACAAGGCTGAGAGCAACCATTTTGTGATTAAATGCGGATGTCACTTTTCTTTAGGGTCGAAGTTAAGTTCTAAGACTTGATATCAGGCATGTAGCCAAGGCAGCTTCTTGTCTGTTTGGAATATTAAGCTTTAACATTTAAGTACCCTGCTATTTCACAATTCAAGTTTCTGGAATTTCCCCAGAAGTACATATGTTACTGGTGATATTTAATCTAAGGTGAAATTGATGCAACCAATAAACTGAGCAGGAACAGGCATGGCAACGTTTGCAAAGCTCAAGAGCGTGAAAAAGAAACTCCGATGTGATGAATATTTACAAGTATTAAATATAATATAATAAGGGCAGAATGGTGGCGCAGTGGGTTAGCCCTGCTGCCTCACGGCGCCGAGGTCCCAGGTTCAATCCCGGCTCTGGGTCACTGTCCGTGTGGAGCTTGCACATTTTCCCTGTGTTTGCGTGGGGTGGGTTTCACCCCCACAACCCAATGATGTGCAGGCTAGGTAGATTGGCCTCGCTAAATTGCCCCTTAATTGGACAAAATCAATTGGGTACTCTAAATTTATATTTAAAAAAATAAATATAATATAATAAGAATATAATGTGGACCATGCCCCAGCTAATACAAGAATACAATGCAAAAAAAGTTGGAATCTTGCTCATCAAATGACTTTCAACACGTCCATGCTTTCCATTATTTTTCTCTCTTTTTTTTGCCTTGTCCACCCCTACACATTGTTCCCACTCTCTAACACTCCCGCTTCTCCTCAGCCCCGTTCTCGCACTTAAGAACCATCCTAACTCTAGTTACAATCTGTTTCTGCATCGCAGATTTGTGCTTGCGGTCTAATAGCTCTGTTGCTTTAACAGTTGTGCATTTTGATTGAAGTTATGTAGCTGCAGTGTGATTAATTCAGAATGTGTAATAGAACTTGGATCAGAAGGGAAAAGATTTGCATTGTGTTGTTGCAAAATGCTTAACTTCAGTCAGACTAGTTTATGTGGTCTGGTAGATGCTGGCCACATGGAGTACTGCATTTTGGGTGAAGTTGTGACTGGCCAATAGATCATTCTGAAGTGACTTACTAATTAACACATTATCGGGCAGCACGGTGGCACAGTGGTTAGCATTGCTGCCTACAGCGCTGAGGATCCGGGTTCGAATCCCGGCCCTGGGTCACTGTCTGTGTGGAGTTTGCACATTCTCCCCGTGTCTGCCTGGGTTTCGCCCCCACAACCCAAAGATGTGGAGGTTAGGTGGATTGGCCATGCTAAATTGCCCCTTAATTGGAAAAAATAATTGGGTACTCGAAATTTATTTTAAAAAATTTAAAAATGAACACATTATCATTTTCTAGCCCAGTTCTTTTGAAAAGTCACCTACCAGACTGGCTGGGTATCTACAGCATTTTCTGTTTTCATTTCAGATTTCGAACATCCATAGCTTTTTGCTCCAATATCTCCCATGCTGATTATGCTAATATAACACACTATTCTGATACAGAAGAAAAATAGTGCAGATGTTGCAATTTTGAAATAAAAACAAAATGCCCAGCAGAGAGAGTTGATGTTGAAAAGGTGATCCACTGGAAACATCAACTTTGTTCCTTTCTCATCAGATGCTGTCTGGCTTGCTGAGTATTTCCCTAATTTTCTTTTTCTTATTGTACAGTGCAATCCTCTTCAGTCATAACCTCAAATTACCTCAAATATTTCAAAGGTATGCTGTCATAAAATATGAAGTACACCTATATCTCACACAGCCTCTTACGCCAGAATAGTTCAGCCTGGATATAGGGGCTAGATAAATTTTTTTCTTAATTTTGCATCCCTGCGATGGATCTTTGCAAGTAACATAAAATTAAAACTATTACAGAAACATGTTCTCTCTTGAGTGTTGATCGATTTTGTCTTTATTAGCAGACAGCAAGACTATTTAATCTCTGACAAAAAAGAAAATACTGGACAATCTCAGCAGGTTTGACAGCATCTGTGGAGAGAGTGTGGAGTTAACGTTTCGAGTCTGGATGACTCTGTCAAAGCTTAATCTCCTTACTTGATCTTACTTGGTACTTAATCTCTACAGTGGAGCTTGTTTACTTCCACCATTTCTTCCTATTTCCCAATTCTATTAAAATACTTATTTTTCAGCTTTCACTTATGAAAAAGCACCCGGCTTGAAATATTGACTTGCTTTATCTGTGCTGATGTTGTCTGAGCCTTTTGTTTTGTTACTATTTCAATCATTTTAAAATTCATCCATGGGATGTGGGCGTCGCTGGCTGAGCCAACATTTATTGCCCATCCAATATTGCCCTTGACAGTTAAGAGTCAAACACATTGAAGTGGATCTGGAGTCACATGTAGGCCAGACCAAGTAAGAATGCCAGATTTCCTTTCCTAAAGATAAAACAAGTCAATATTTCACGCCGGACAAAGCAAGTCAATATTTAGTAGATGAAAGGACACTTGTGTTTTTATGACCGTCATCATTAGACTTTTAATTCCAGATTTTTATTTCACCATCTGCCATGGCGGGATACAAACTCAGGACACTAGAGCATTAACCTGGGTCTCTGGATCATCAGTCCAGTGACAATACCACTATGCCAGCGTGTCCCCTATATTTTATTTGCTTTTTATTCATGCTGCTTAAAATTTCTGCTCTTGTGTAAAATTATTTAACTTAAATTAGGAATCATTTAAGTGAAATGGTGTCACAGAAAGCATTTCGTCAATGTTTCTGGTGGTTATGCAGAACACACTGAGTGGCATTTTTAAAGATCAGTTCAGATTGAGAATGCTGTGTAGAACGTAAGTCAGAAATCATTGTTGTTATTCTGAAGCCATTCCTTGTAAGTGAGATATTGTATGTGAGATAAAACATTAGGTGAGAGACAAAAATTGATGCAGTACAAGATTGTATTTCTGGAATTTTAGGCTGGGCAGGTATGTGTGTGAACCAAGGAAAGCAGTAAAACTGGAACAACAGCAAGCAATTAAAAACGCATTCTGAATGGTTCCTTTATGGGCTGTGGTTGCTATTGGCGACTGGATGATCCCCTCTCCCTCGTGTCACAGAAGAACTGCAGGGTCTAGGTTTGGTTTTGTGTTTTGATTTTCTATTAAGTTCAGAAACATCGCTCTTGTGGCACATTGTTAATTTTTGCAAAATTAAAAGACCCTTTTTATTCTTTTTAAAAAATAAGTTTGGAGTACCCAATTCATTTTTTCCAATAAAGGGACAACTTAGCGTGACCAATCCATCTGCCCTGCACATCTTTGGGGTTGTGGGGGCGAAACCCATGCAAACACGGGAGAATGTGCAAATTCTACATGGACAGTGGCCCGGGATCGAACCTAGGATCTCGGTGCCGTGAGGCAACAGTGCTAAGCAGTGCACCACTGTGCTGCCCCAACCCTTTTTATTCTTGTTTCATATAGGTTTTTCATTTTGTGCTATATGCCTGTGGATGGGGATATGATAAAGTAATTTGGTGTAGCAGTCAAATTTGGGTCTGATTTAAAATCTGAGCTCCACAGTGGAATGCATAATCTATTTTAAGAAATCAACTATAAATATTAATCGGATCAGATAAATTGGTGAACATTTCCTATTATTGTTTACTGGGACACTTGCTGAAAGAATGTAATCCATTAAAAAGAGCTTTTCAGGTGCATGTTATATTTTGCTGCAACCTTTATATATTTGTTCCCGGTCTGTTGTGTCAGTTCTTACTATGTTGCACAACAGAAGCTGCACTGTACTTGAAAAGTGCCTAGTTGGCTATAAATCACTTTGGGGACGACCTATAGTCATAGAAAGTGCTACTTAGAGGCAGGTCTTCCTTTTACAAAGTAGACGTCATCTGCTTGTATGCTGGAGTTTATTTAATTTAAGATTTTAGGAGCATGGTGTCAGTAGGTCAGCTCCCAGTGTTTCATTATTAAATTCTCTTTTCTGTAGTTTTATGGAAGAATTAATTAAAAGACAGACTGAAAAGTAGGTTTCTGCTAAAACTACATAGAAATATGATCAGAAGCTAGATGCTTCATTTAAAAAAAAATAAAAATGTAATTTGTTAACCTGGGCCACATCTTGTGGCAATTAAAAGTGACATTAATGAAGGCCTGGGAGTACCATCTGATCTTTTCTTCTGTTCTGGGGATTGTATGTAGAATTATGTACAATTTTGGATGTATTTCAAATTTGGGGTATCTGGAATTGGGGTCAAAAATATGTGCTAAAATCAGTCCAAATGATGTGCAGATTCGATGGATTGGCCATGCTAAATTGCCCGTGGTGTCCAAAGATGTGTAGGTTTGGTGGGGTTACGAGGATAGGGCGGGGAGTGAGGCCTGGGTGGCGTGCTTTTTCGGAGGGGCAGTGCGCATTCGATGGGACGAATAGCCTCCTTAACCATTGTGGGGATTCTATGATTCTGAAAACAAAAATGATCACGCTTCCTAGGTTGACTTACAACAACAAATAACTTTATAAACTGTAAAAGGACAAGCCTTTGATTTCTGCCCCAGTGACCTGTTCTCTGTTCGGTGTTCTGGAGAATTGTTCACAATTTATACACACTCCCTCATTTGTTTCTTTGCTTCCATATTAATCAGTTTGCACTTGCTGAATACAACTACATCCCCTGTCCAATTGGACTTTGATCAGATTGCTCATCATTTGCTCTGTCTTCTATTTTGGTATCATGTTCAAACTTGAATCTGGTTAAAATGCTCACGCTTGGGTGATTTGTATATTAAAAATAACAAGGGCCTTAGCCCTGACCCATGAGCTGCTCTGCTTGTAAATTCTTTCCAGCTTGAAAAATGATTTTCTCTTGGCTGTCTGAATTTCAACTAGTTATCTCAAGTGTGATACAGTATCTTCTGTTCCTTAACTCCTTACCTATAGTATCAATCACCACTGTGAAACTCTGAAAGATTTTTCAAAATCCTAATATCGGTTCTATCCTTGGAAAAGCACCAGCCACTTATTGAGGGTACGTTTCCCTCAATGAAACATAGAAAAACAGGAGCAGGCCGCTCGCCCCTTCAAGCCTGCTTCGCCATTCATTATGATCAAAGCTGATCATCAAATGAATAGCCTGGTCCCGCCTTCCTCCTCCCATATCCTTTGATCCTTTTCGCCCCAAGAGCTGTATCTAACTCCTCCTTGAAACCATGCAATGGTTTGGCCTCAACTACTTTCTGTGGTAGCGAATTCCATAGGTTCACCACTCTGGGTGAAGAAATTACCCGGTATTGTCAGACTGTGACCTCTGGTTCTGGACTCCCCCATCATCGGGAACAGCCATCCTTTTAAAAGATTTGTTTACGGAATGTGGGCATCGTTGGTTAGGCCAGTACTTATTGCCCATTCCTAGTTGCCCTTCAGAAGGTGGTGGTGAGTTGCCTTCTTGAAACACTGCTGTCCCTGAGGTGATGGTACACCGACAATGCACGAACAGCCGGTACATTCTGGCACTAGTCCAGGTGTGGTCTCACCAAGGCTCGTTATAGTTGAAGAAAGACATCCCTGTTCCTGTACTCAAATCCTGTCACTATGAAGACCAACATACCATTTGCCTTCTTTACCACCTGCTACCTGCATCCTTGCCTTCAGCGACTAGTGTATGAAGACACCCATGTCTCGTTGCACTTTCAATTTAGAGCCATTTGGATAATAATCTGCCATCCAGTTTTTGCTATCGAAGTGGATAACTTCACATTTATGCACATTCTATTGCATCTGCCATACATTTTCCCACTCACTCAATGTGTCCAAATCACACGGAGACATCTCTGCATTCCCCTCACAGCTCACCCTCCCACTCAGCTTTGTGTCATCTGCAAATTTGGAGATATTACATTTTATTCCCTCATCTAAATCATATTGTGAAGAGCCAGGGTCCTAGCACTGACCCCTGTGGTACCCCACTAGCCACTGTCTGCCATTTGGAAAAAGACCCGTTCATTCCTACTGTTTCCTGTTTGCCAACCAGTTTTTCTATCTGTCTCAATACACTACCCCTAATCCCATGTGCTTTAATTTTACACACTAATCTCGTAGGTGAGAATTTGTCGAAAGCCTTCTGAAATTCCAAATAAACCACATCCACTAGCTTCCCCCCCCATCCCCCCCAAATCACCTCTACTAATTACATCCTCAAAGAATTCCAATAGATTTGTCAAACATGGCAGCAGGGTAGCATGGTGGTTAGCATAAATGCTTCACAGCTCCAGGGTCCCAGGTTCGATTCCCGGCTGGGTCACTGTCTGTGTGGAGTCTGCACGTCCTCCCCCTGTGTGCGTGGGTTTCCTCCGGGTGCTCCGGTTTCCTCCCACAGTCCAAAGATGTGCGGGTTAGGTGGATTGGCCATGCTAAATTGCCCGTAGTGTCCTAATAAAAGTAAGGTTAAGGGGGGGGGGGTTGTTGGGTTACGGGTATAGGGTGGATACGTGGGTTTGAGTAGGGTGATCATGGCTCGGCACAACATTGAGGGCCGAAGGGCCTGTTCTGTGCTGTACTGTTCTATGTCTATGTTCTATGATTTTCTTTCCGAAAATGCTTGCTGACTCTTGTCCAATTTTGACACTGTTTTCCAAGTACCGTGCTATTAAATCTTTCATAATGGTCTCCAGAATTTTCCAGAGTACTGACATCGGACTGCATGGACTATATTTCCCTGTTTTCTCTCTACCTCCCTTTTTAAAATGGGGTACATTAGCTACCCTCCAATCTGTAGAAACTGTTCAAGAGTCTAAAGAATCTTGGAAGATGACCACCAATGCATCCACTATTTCTAGGGCCACTTCTTAAGTACTAGATGTGTAGATTATCAGCCCCTGGTGATTCATCAGCCTTCAATCCCATCAATTTCCCCAGCACCATTTCCCTACCAATACTGATTTTTTTTTTCAGTTCTACCCTCTCAATAAATCCTGTATTCCCCAATCTTACTGATGCGTTGTTTGTGTCCTCCTTGTGAAGACAGAACCAAAGTAGTAGATCAGTTCAACCATTTCTTTGTTATAAATTTCCGTGTTTATTACTAAGGGGTCAGCATTTGTCTTCGCCAATCTTTTTCTCTTCTCATAGCTAAAGAAACGTGTACAGTCAGTTTTTATGTTCCCCACAAACTTACTCTTGTGTGTTTTCCCTTTCTTAATCAATCCCATGGACCTCCTTTGTTGAATTTAAACTGTTCCCAATCCTCAGGTCTGCTGTTTGTACTTGACCAATTTGTATGCCCCTTCCGTGGATCTAATGCTATCTGTAATTTTCCTTGTAAGTAATTTTTTTTTTTTTGGCCACCTTTCTGTTTTTCTTTTGCGCCAGACAGGAATAAACAAATTTTGCAGTTCATCCATGTGCTCTTTGAACGTTTGCCATTGCCTATCCACCGTCATCCCTTTAACGTTTCCCAATCAATCATAGCCAACTCCTGTCTCATACCATCGTAGTTTCCTTCAATTAAGATTCAGGACCCTAGTCTCTCAATCAACTATGTCACTCTCCATCTTGATGAAGAATTCTATCAGATATGGTCGCTCATCCCCAAAGGGTCTCACACAACCAGATTGCCAATTATTCCTTTTTCATTATGCAATACCCAGTCTAGGATGACTTGTTCTCTAGTTGTATCCTCAACGATTAGCCCAGTAAACCATCCCATATACACTCCAGGATATACAATCCAGGAGTTCCTCCTCAATGGTATTATAACTTTTTTGATTTGTCCAATCTATATGCAGATTAAAATCACCCATAATTACAGATACTCCTTTATTGCATGCATCTTTAATTTCCTGTTTAATGCCATTCCCAACATCACCACTATAATTTAGGGCTCAGCATCAGCAATGATAGTGGATGGAATTTAATGTTCTTAATGTGCCCTTCCAGCTGCCGGTCCCCAGAGCAGGCTGGGAGTTGAGGGTGCGTTTTAATCAGGTGGGAAGGTGTGGGGTGGAGAGCTTGTTGGCTTTCCGATTCCCTCCCCTGATTAAACAGAGACCGGAAATGTCAAGGTCAGCTTCCTGCCCCATGCCAATGAAAGCCCTAAGAGCCCAAGTGCATAACAGTTGGTGCAGTTATATAAACCTGGAGCCCTCATTCTAATTGGTGTGTACAGGGAGTCACCAAATTGGGGATGGCGTGCTGGGTTAAGTTGTGGGTCTTGAATAATTCTCCATAAAGTTACAACACTTTGTTTAAACAGCAGTGGCAACCATGTATCGTCTTTATGCTCAAATTAATTTGAAATTTGACTAAGTTAGCTCTAAGCATCCGTGAGAAATATTCTGGAAATCTTTTTATCTCTAAACAAAAGCCATTTTAATGTTTCAGAATTATACAGCCTTTTCAGTCAACAGGCTCTGCTGAGAAATGGTTAACACTGAACATTTGCTTAATTTTAATACTCTATGCCTCCATCAATGTACATTTTTAATAACACTCAAAATAAAAGTGGAAACTGTAATCACATGCTGCCTTCTAGGTTTAGGTCTGCGTCTGTTCAGGAGGGAAATGATATTTCTCAAAGTCGATAGTGAAGAAAACTTCAAGGTGACAGAATAGTCGGCTTTAAAATAGTAACACATTGAGGTGGTAAAAGATTATACGATAAACCACAAGAACAAAGTTCAAGATGTTGAATATCATATCACCTGATTATGTTACTACCTTGTTGAAGGCTGACAATTCTTCAGATTAAAAACAGATGGAAGTATTTCTTGCTGTCTTCTGGAATTTGCCAGCAAGGCTGCAAAGGTATTGTATGGGTATTGTATTTTGTCTAGTTTGATGGGCAATGATGAGATACGTTGGTACAGAAGTACATCATACTGTGTATCTAAATATTTTAAGAAATGTTTAACTTAACATAATTGTTCTTAATTTAAAGTAAAGAACTTATGTAGGCACAAGGGACAGCCATTTTGCACACAGCATATGCAGCATTTACAATCTTTAAATAAATTTGCCTGTGGTTACACAGCTTTAACTAGTTCATCAATTCGTTAGATGAGCAACTTCTGATCAACAGTCTGCTCTCCAGTTAATATGAAACTAAGGTAATATCAATAGCTGTACAAGTTCAGCCTAAGTTGAAATGAGCTGATCTTGGTTGGGACAACAGTAGAGGTGATACAGTTGGCTCCAGCATTCCTGATTGCTATCCAGCAGCTGCTGCCCGAAATGCGTGTGGGAGTGTTCAGGTGAGAACGGGATCAGTCATGACAATAATGATCAAATAACCTGCAGTCAGGTTATGAATATTTGGGCAGCACGGTAGCATTGTGGATAGCACATTTGCTTCACAGCTCCAGGGTCCCAGGTTCTATTCATGCTTGGGTCACTGTGCGGAGTTTGCACATCCTCCCCGTGTGTGCGTGGGTTTCCTCCAGGTGCTCTGGTTTCCTCCCACAGTCCAAAGATGTGCGGGTTAGGTGGATTGGCCATGCTAAATTGCCCTTAGTGTTGGGTGGGGTTACTGGGTTATGGGGATAGGGTGGAGGTGTTGACCTTGGGTAGAGTGCTCTTTCCAAGAGCTGATGCAGACTCGATGGGCCGAATGGCCTCCTTCTGCACTGTACAAAATTCAATGATAAGTTTGGTGAGGTACTGGGGCTGCATGAGGTTCATGGAACCATATTTAGCAAGGAGTCAAAATCTTCAAGAAAGGAAGGGAGAGAGCAATTGCTCTACCGTTCCACGAGGAAATCCAGGAAAGGCTGCCACCGCCTAAATAACCCTTGCACTGACCCTCTCAGGACGAATTGCACCCTCTCCAACTTGATGAACCCTGCCATGTCATTGATCCAGGCCTCCACGCTTGGGGGCCTCGCATCCTTCCACTGAAGCAAAATCCTACGCCGGGCTACTAGGGACGCAAAGGCCAGAACACCGGCCTCTTTCACTTCCTGCACTCCCGGCTCCGCTGCTACCCCAAATATCGCGAGTCCCCAGCCTGGCTCAACCCTGGATCCTACCACCCTCGACACCGTGCTTGCTACCCCCTTCCAAAAGTCCCCCAACGCTGGGCCTGCCCAGAACATATGGGCATGGTTTGCTGGGCTCCCCGAGCACCTAGCACACCTGTCTTCGCCCCCGAAGAACCTGCTCATCCTCGTCCCGGTCATATGAGCCCTATGTAGCACCTTGAACTGTATGAGGCTAAGCCTCGCACAAGAATAGGAGGAATTCACCCTTTCCAGGGCATCCACCCACGTCCCCTCCTCAATCTCCTCACCCAGCTCCTCTTCCCATTTACCCTTCAGCTCCTCCACTGAGGCCTCGTCTACCTCCTGCATTACGTGGTATACGTCCAAAATCCTCCCTCCTCCAACCCACACCCCCGAGAGCATCCTGTCCCGTACCCCACGTGGGGGAAACAGAGGGTACCCCTCCACCTGCTGCCTGGCAAACGCCCTAACCTGCATGTACCTAAACATGTTCCCCGGGGGAGCCCAAACTTCCCCTCTAACTCACCCAGGCTCGCAAACCTCCCATCCACAAACAGGTCCCTCAACTTCCTAATCAATTGATCCCGTTTAAGTAGTGATCGATTGGGAAACATTGATGTACCAAAGGACCTGGATATCCTTGTACACAAGTTACTGAAAGCAAGTATGCAGGTACAGCAAGCAGTTAGGAAGGCAAATAGTATGCTGGCCTTCATTGCAAGAGGACTTAAGTACAGGAGCAAGGATTGATTGATATTGTTACATGTACCGAAGTACAGCGAAAAGTATTTATTGCGGCCAAGGGAACGTACACAGTCCGTACATAGTAGACAAAAGAATAATCAACAGAGAACATTGACAAATGGTACATCAACAAATAGCGATTGGTTACAGTGCGGAACAATGACCAAACAAGTAATACATGAGCAACAGCAGCATAGGGCGTCATGAATAGTATTCTTACAGGGAACAGACCAGTCCGAGGGAGAGTCATTGAGGAGTGTAGTAGCTGTGGGGAAGAAGCTGTTTCTATGTCTGGATGTGTGGGTCTTCAGATTTCTGTATTTTCTGCCTGATGGAAGGGTCTGGACGAGAACAAAGCCTGCGTGTGAGGAGTCTTTGACAATGCTATCTGCCTTCCTGAGGCAGCGGGAGGTGTAGAGAGAATCAATGGGAGAATGGCAAGCTTGTGTGATACGTTGGGCTGAGTTCACCACACTCTGCAGTTTCTTGCAATCTTGGGCCGAACAGTTGCCATACCAAGCTGTGATGCTGCCGGATAGGATGCTCTCCATGTCACACATGTAGAAGTTTGTGAGAGTCGATGCAGACGTGCCAAATTTCTTTAGCTTTCGTAGGAAGTAGAGATGTTGTTGAGCTTTCATGACTGTTGCATCAACGTGAGTGGACCAGGACAGGCCGGTGATGGTGGCTCCCAGGAACTTTAAAAAAAAAAAATGTTATTCAAATTTTCACACAATATCAATGACAGAAAATACTAAGAACAGAAAGAACAAACCCCCCCCCCCCCCGTATACAAAAAAAAAGAAGAAATAAATTAATGCCCGACATTAGCAAAAAACAAATATACACGTCCCTTCAGCCCAAAACAAAGCCCCCCCCCCCCCCCGGTTGCTGCCAGCCTTATTTCTACCGTTCTGCCAGGTATGATTGCCACCTCTTGAAGAACCCCTGTACTGATCCCCGTAGGGCAAATTTCACCCCCTCCAATTTAATAAACCCCGCCATATCGTTGATCCAGGACTCCATGCTTGGGGGTCTCGCATCCTTCCACTGAAGAAGAATCCTCCGCCGGGCTACGAGGGACGCAAAGGCCAGAATGCCGGCCTCTTTCGCCTCCTGCACTCCCGGCTCCTCTGCAACCCCAAATATTGCGAGCCCCCAGCCCGGTTTGACCCTGGATCCTACCACCCTCGACACCGTCCTTGCTACGCCCTTCCAAAATTCCGCCAGCGCTGGGCATGCCCAGAACATATGGGCATGGTTTTCTGGGCTCCCTGAGCACCTAATACACCTGCCCTCGCTCCCAAAGAACCGGCTCATCCTTGTCCCGGTCATGTGAGCCCTATGCAGCACCTTAAACTGTATGAGGCTAAGCCTCGCACAAGAAGAGGAGGAGTTCACCCTTCCTAGGGCGTCCGCCCACGTCCCCTCCTCAATCTCCTCACCAGCTCCTCCTCCCATTTACCCTTCAGCTCCTCCACCCATTTACCCTTCAGGTCCTCCACCGAGGCCTCGTCTACCTCCTGCATCACTTGGTGCGTTGCCGAGATCCTCCCCTCTCCAACCCACACCCCCGAGAGCACCCCTGGACCCCACGCGGCGGCAACAGAGAGAACTCCACCACCTGCCGCCTGACAAACGCCCTTACCTGCATGTACCTAAAGGTGTTCCCCAGGGGGAGCCCGAACTTCCCTTCCAGCTCACCCAGGCTCGCAAACTTCCCGTCTACAAGCAGGTCCCTCAACCTCCTAACACCTGCCCTGTGCCAACTCAGGAACCCACCATCAATTCTCCCCGGGACAAACCGGTGGTTCCCCCGGTGGCCCCCACCTCCCCCCTGTGCCATCTCCATTTCCCCCAAATTTTGAGGGTAGCCGCCACCACCGGGCTCGTGGTATACCTCGTTGGAGGGAGCGGCAGTGGCGCCGTTACCAGCGCCTCCAGGCTCGTGCCCACACAGGACGCCATCTCCATCCTCTTCCATGCTGCCCCTTCCCTGTCCATTACCCACTTACACACTATCGCTGCGTTGGCAGCCCAATAATACCCACAGAGGTTGGACAGCGCCACCCCCCCCCCCCCCCCCCCCCCCCTATCCCTGCCTCGCTCCAAGAACACCCTTCTCACCCTTGGGGTCCCGTGCGCCCACCCAAACCCCGTAATGCTCCTGTTAACCCGCCTGAAAAAGGCCTTCGGGATAAGGATGGGGACGCACTGGAACAGGAACAGAAATCTCGGGAGCACCGTCATCTTGACTGATTGCACCCTACCCGCCAGAGACAGCAGCAACATGACCCATCTCTTGAACTCGTCCATCTGCTCCAGGCTCCCAGGAACTTTAAGCCATCGACCATCTCCACTTTGGAGCCACTGATGTAGACCGGAGGGGGGGGGTGGTGTGCGCGCGCGCGCGTGTGTGTCGTGCTCCACTTCCTGAAGTCAATGATAAGTTCCTTGGTCTTTCCAACATTTTAAGAGAGGTTGTGTTCAGTACACCATGCAGCCAAGTGATCTATCTCCCTTCTGTAGTCTGATTCGTGTGTGTGTGCGTGCGCCGGTCTGTTGATGAGGAAGTCAGGGATCCAGCTGCACAGGGAGGGGTCAAGTCCAAGGTTGCAGAGTTGGGTTATAAGTTTTGTCGGGATAATGGTGTTGAAGGCGGAGCCTATGAACAGCAGTTTGACATAAGTGTCCTTGTTGTCGATGTTCGAGTGTTGATTGTAGGGCCAGGGAGATAGCATCTTCTGTGGATCAGTTGCCGTGGTACGTGAACTGCAATGGATCGAGACCATCTGGGAGGCTGGCCTTAATCCGTATCATGACTAGCCGCTTGAAGCATGTCATGATAACAGACATCAGAGCCACTGGTCGGTAGTCGTTGAGGCATGCTACCTTTTTCTTCTTTGGTACTGGTATTATGGTGGTCTTCTTGAAACTGGCGGGGACCTCGGAACGGAGAAGTGAGGTGTTGAAGGTATCGCCGAATACACTCGCCGGCCGGTCAGTGCAGGCTCTTGAGTGCTCGCCCAGGGACTCGTCGGGGCCCGTCGCTTTCCACAGGTTTACTTTCAGGAAGGCAGCTCCTACCTCTGAGGCTGCAATAGTGGGTCTGAATATGGATGTTTCCAGGGCTGTTGGGGCGGCTGGCACTGATGTATTGGCTGACTGTTCAAAGCGGGCATAGAACTTGTTCAGTTCATCAGGGAGGAATGCTCCAGCCTCAAGAGAGTCTGCCTGGCCTTGCTTTGTAGCCTGTGATCTCATGTAAACCCTGCCATAGAGGTCATGGGTTTGCGTCATTGGCCTGGTACCCTAGTTTGATCCAGTATTATCTTTTGGCGTCCCTTTACTGGGCCTCGGTGAGACTACACCTGGAGTATCGTGTGCAGCTTTGGCCTCCTGATCTAAGGAAGGATATATTAGCCGTAAGAGGGAGTGCAGTGGAGGTGCACCAGACTGATTCTTGGGATGGCAGGATTGCCGTATGAGGAGAGATTGGAACGACCAGACCTGTATTCACTGGAATTTAGAAGATGAGAGGAAATTTTACTGAAATGCATAAAATTCTGACAGGGCTGACAGACTGGATACAGGAATATTGTTTCCTCAGGTTGGATGGGGGGGTATTGCGGAGACCAGGGGGGTCACTCACTTGGGATACGGGATAGCCATTTAGGACTGAGATGAGGAGAAACCTCCTTCATTTAGAGGGTAGTGAACCTGTGGAATTCTCTACCATAGAAGGCTGTGGAGGCCAAGTCATTGAATGTATTTAAGGAGGAAATAGATTTCTAGACTGGAGCAATAATAATAATTGCTTATTGTCACAAGTAAGCTTCAATGAAGCCTAGCTGTGAAAAGCCCCTAGTTGCCACATTCTGGCACCTGTTCGGGGAGGCCGGTACGGGAACTGAACCCGTGCTGCTGCCTTGCTCTGCATTACAAGCCAGCTGTTTAGCCCACTGTGCTAAACCAGCCACATAATATATAGGGAGAGTGCAGGAGTATGACATTGAGATAAACGATCAGCCATTGAATGGCAGAGCAGGCTCGAAGGCTTTCAGACACTTTCCAGACTAATAGATCCCAAGTTTGAAATCCGGTTCGTGTTGAATTAGTTGATCCCAGTTGGAGGGGTAATGGAAGCACCACAGTTAGCTTCACCACAGACTCAAAATGGAAAATTATCCAGTAATGGCTATGTATCAATTCCCAGTTGAAGATGCATTTGTAATGGCAGAGGGAAAAATTGACTTGGCTGTGGTTTAGAGGTCTCCTGGGATTTTCTGTCTGCAGTCCTGAGGAACGAGCATTTTGGAGAGGGATCAGGGGGTGCCTCATTCACTGGAACTGTATCTCATCAAGGAGTACATACTTGTAAGAGAGGAAGAAGCAGATTGATGAATATTGATGGAAATAGCTGAATGTGTGTGTCAGCACATTCATTAACTGCCATGGAGAAACATTGAATATAAAGTTGCATCCATGAGATTTGTTTAAAATGGTTACATGACGTTTTCAGGACTCTGTTCCTGCTTGTGACGTCTCTTGTGTGTGTAATGAGAAATTGGAAGCAGTATCATTTGGATTATTCCTATTTGGAATTGTTATCTCTAACATTGGATGTGTATTTAATATTCTGTAGTACTTGGCCATTTTTACATAGATATAGTTGTACACGGTTGTCATTTAAATGAGTATTTAATTTTGTTGGTGTTGCAGAGCAGTTGTGCAATGCAGAACTTGTCCTGTGCTGAACAAGAAAATTTGTGTAAACATAAAAATTGATGTTTGTATTACTTTTAAAACTGTCTATTTGCAAAGTCCAGTGCTTCACCCTAAAGGAAGGAAACCATGCTTAAGATTTTTTAGTTAAAGTTTTAACAACCTTTTAACAAAGATATATATTTTTAAATAAATTTAGAGTACCCAATTCATTTCCAATTAAGGGACAATTTAGCGTGGCCAATCCACCTACCCTGCACATTTTTGGGTTGTGGGGGTGAAACCCACCCAGACGCGGGGAGAACGTGCAAACTCCACACGGATAGTGACCCAGAGCCGGGATCGAACCTGGGACCTCGGTGCCGTGAGGCAGCAGGGCTCTCCCACTGCGCCACCGTGCTGCCCTTAACAAAGATATATGCAGAGTTTATAGTAACACAATAAAACTTGAAAAAATGGTAGTGTCTGACCTGCACAACATCCAGTATGGAAGTCTTTTTTTATATAACCCAAACATTGGGCTGCTTTTCAGCCAGAAGTGGTAAGCATAGGTGTTGATTAAAATAGCAGTGTCACATTCTGCAGTTTTGTCTATGTGGTGCTACTACTTCAGCAGTGGTCAATGGATACAACATTTCTGTGTGGATTATACTTAGTAAAAGAAAATTAAGAGTTAAATATATATATATATATAAACTAACTTAATAATGAATGGGCTCAACAATCCCCAAAGTCAAACTGATATTTTAATTAAGTTGTGTAGGATTTTTTTTCCTGTTGAAAGTGGAAATTTTAATCCATGAATCTCTGTCTATTTTAAAACACTAAATTGTCACCACGCTAACTCAGTTAGTTATGGTTACGGTCACAGCAGGGTCATGTTGATCTGGAAAATAAAAAAAAATGCTAAGAAAAATGCTTCATCCAGTCACAGGTAAAAGCTTGTTATTATGGAAACACAGCAGCACCTTAAAGATAGATCGACTGAACAGCACGGTGGTGCAGTGGTTAGCATTGCTGCCTCATGCCACCGAGGTCCCAGGTTTGATCCTGACTCTGGGTCACTGGCCGTGTGGAATTTGCACATTCTCCTCGTGTTTGTGTGGGTTTTGCCCCCACAACCCAAAGATGTGCAGGGTAGGTGGATTGGCCATGCTAAATTGCCCCTTAAATGGAAAAAAATTATTGGGTACACAGAATAGATCTACTGATTTTAGGATATATATATATATAGGAATTGAACCCGCGCTGTTGGCATCACTGCGCGTCACAAGCCTGCTGTCTAGCCAACTGGGCTAAAATTGCCACTTGAACATTGATCGTCCTCTGGTCAAATGTAATTTAAGATTTTTTGTTGTGAATTACATTGTATTGCAATAATAGTCAAATAAATTGATGTAATGCATTTAATGTAGAAAACATCAAGACACATTGCATAGAGGGGGAAAACGATCCAGATGAAAGGAATGAAGAAATGATCTCCAAACTGTGATGTGAGAATTAGGAAAGATGACTGAATGCTTGTTGAGAAGATGTTTGTTTTGAGCAGCTGTATAAAAGTGCAGAAAGAAATGGTGAGGTTGAAGGATTTAGGCAGAAAGTACCAAGAAACAAGACTGAGGTGGCTAAAGGCATGGCTGTCAATGGTGGATTGAAGGTGGTGTGATGCACAAAAGACCAACGTAAAAGGATTGTAGGGTGCAGGAGGAATCCAGGCGGAGAGGAAGATTGAAAGAAGGATGACGCAAGGAAATGGAGGGATTTGAAGGCGAGGATTTGATTGTTGTGATAGCTGAGTTGCCAAACACTAAATAGTGACTGACTCTTTAAAAGTATTGGATTTTCATCAAATTTAATCCTGCCACCAGTGAACAGTGCGCCGGAATGCTCCAGCCATTGGGATTCATTCTTCCTGCTGATAGCGCGCTCCCGTTCACAGGTTTCCCGGTGGAGCAGGGTAGCTTTAATGGGAAATCCCATTGGTAAGTGGTAGGAATATAGAATCCTGCCGCCAGTGAACAGTGTGCTGCCAAGAATCAAGTGGCTGGGGGACCGGAGAATCCAGCTCAATGTCCTTTCTGTCTTCTGTCTATTTTGAAAACTGACATGATGGATAGTAATACTTGTCATGTCCTTTCGCAATTATCTGTAAACGTTTTTCTGTTGGTGATTTCATTTAAAGAGAAATTACCAAGCAAAAAAATTCGCCAATAATCTTATGTCCACTTTTGCAGCACAGGAGGCCTGTGAAAGAAGTGTCCAAATAATATTATATATTAATTGTAACCAAAATTAGTGTCCTTCAGAATTTGGGTTTTCTAAAATGAGTGCTGGGAAATTTGTCTTTTAACCACAAGAAAGTCAAATTTAAAGTAACACTCCTATAAACCCTTCTTTCAAGAAATCCAAACTTTTTGATATTTCCAATTTTCTTCTCTTTCCCATCCAGCGTTTCCTCCTAAAATAAATCCTTTGTATTCAAGTTTGTTTTGATCAGATGCTTGACTTAGATCAAATAGATATCTATCAACTCCATCAGTGCAGCTCATTACTTGCTTAGCACAAGAAAATTGGTTGAAGAAAGGGAGCATTTGTCTAACTTCGGGTGGATGGATTTTCAAAAGTGAAAACTGGGACACCAAGGTAATGTGTCCTCACAATCTGGACAGATTTCCCGTTGCAGCTCCTCGGGTGCAGCAACTTCTCCATTTTTATTATTGTGCTATCTGAAATGAGTGAAGTGGCTGCCATCTTTTTAAAGTCAAATCCTTTCCAAGTCCTGAGGAAACCACACTGTGAATGTAAACAACTTGTCAAATGCCCTCCACTTCCTACCACCCTCAACTGGAAGTGCTTTCCACACTTTATTCAGAAATGTGATCTTGTATGTTGTAATGCAATGCCGTTGCGAACAGAAGGGAAGGGCAAGGTACAGACTACCGAACTAGCCCTTGCTTGCAAAACTCAAAACAGCGTGTCCAACATTAGATGTGATTCCGCGATTGGGCAATATTTGCTAAATAATCCCCAGTGTGCTGATAATTACACTAACAACCAATCAGGCTTGCAATGTTATACATTTTCATGAACTGGCAGCTACGTATATTGGTTCACGGACCTGTCAGATAGTCGCCATCAACTGCTGCATTCTCCATGGCAGTACCTGCACCAGTCAATCGGCACTCTCTTCTCATACAGTATGAATTGTTTTTCCTCTTATATTGATATTCTTGTAAGTGTCCTGTTGAGTGCAAGACAAAAAACTTTGACATGCCTTTATTTTCAGCAATACTCAAGGTCTATATTGGCAAAATATTAATTAAAACATTATCAGGAAATCATATGGAAGGTAGTTTTCATAAGTTTAAAGGAGGTTATTTGCTACTTAAATAACATGGCTATTAATCTACTTTAGTTCCTTGATCAAGTAGCAGATTATATATTATTGATGCTTGTCTGTACAAAAAATTATTTCCTGTATATTTTAGTTTTCATTTTAAATGTCTCACAAAATCTAACTTTGAATAATTCTTTATAACAGATTTTCAGTTTACATTTCCTATCTTCCCATCATATTTGTACTGTTATTTAAATGTGTTTCCAACACCACTAATGACGTGGCTTTTGGGGGATTTTTTTTGTGTGAAAGAGTGGCACTCATTTTCTTGCTGCAGCAGATAGTAGTATGTACCATCTGTATACCCAGAGGACTAGAATGGAAAGTTCCCCAGTCGAGACTGTCTGAAGCACAGGGTACCTGATCCTAAAAATAGCAGGTTGTAAAATAAGCTGTCTGGACTTGGGCCAAATTGTTTATCACAAGCACTCGAACTACAAAATTCGAATTGTTTGTGGAAAAAATTGGTGACCAAAATGCTAGAATTTGGGACTTAATTTTATTGATTAAAATGTTTTTTTTTAATTTTTAGAGTACCCTTTTTTTTTTCCAATTAAGGGGCAATTTAGTGCGGCCAATCCACCTACCCTGCACACCTTTGGGTTGTGGGGGTGAAGCCCACCCAGACACGGGGAGAATATGCACACTCCACACGCACAGTGACTCAGGTTCTCAGCGCTGTAGGCAGCTGTGCTAACCACTGCACCACCCTGCCGCCTCAATTTAAGATTTCATTGCACTTTCGTAGTAAGTATGTAAATGAATCCAAAACCAATTTTCCCAGAACTTTAACAAAATTAAACCAGCTGTGGCATATCAAATTATTTCCATTTACCAGAGCTATCTGTTTCTCCTATAGTGAAATCTCATTTTGAGACATTATTTAGTGTTGCTGACTCAGTTAAGTTTTGGGATAAGGATTATTTTCAGTAAAAAGTTGTCTAAATAGAAACCTCAAATGCAAGACATCTCAGTACTAAACAGGCCACAGACTCTGCAAAGCAATTGGAGTGCAACCACAAAACACGTACAACTTCGTATTAATGTCCCCCTAAAACATGTTAGTAATCTGAGGTATTATGCATAATATCCCATGGTGCTTGTTTCCTGTAATCGGGGGGGGGGGGGGAGAGAATGATGTCTTAAAGTTATTTTAAATAAAAATAGATATTTATTAAGCTTTTTACATTTTATATCACCAATTCACAAGGCCAAACAAAACCTCCACAAAAGAAGAAATTCCAACTGACAGCTGTAACAATAGCCCTCCCTCCCTTAATGCGTATACTTATCTTGTGGACTTTACATTGCCAATAGGGTGGTTTATGAACAGCGTTGTTCAGGCATTAATTTGCCAGCAGACCGGTTTCTTATGGTTTTCCTCCCTTCTGCCTGGAGAACATTATCTTCTCCAGCCTGAACAATTCCGCCAGGTCGGACATGTCCCTAACCTCAGTATCCCCTCGCCCAGTCTTCACCTCTTGAAGGAGGCGTCTATTGTTGCGGGAGTAAACCTGTGGTTATTACAGATGGGGGCCATGGTGGACATTTTGGATAGTCCGAAATGCTGCCTCATTTGATTCCATGTTTGGAGTGTGGCTACTACCACTGTTGGGCTTTCATCCTCACCCATTCCACTCACATACTCGCTCTCGCACACTCACCTGCTCATCACTCTCTCACATTCACTCTCTCTCCTCTCTCTCTCACACATTCACTCTCTCTCCTCTCTATCACACTCTCTACTCTCTTGCACACTTCTCCACTCTCTCGCTCTCTCTCTCTCTCTCTCTCTCTCTCTCTCGCGTACGCTCATACAGACACTTGCTCTCATCTCTCACACTCACTAACTCACTCTCATCCCTCTTGCGCTCTCCTCTCTCACACTCACTAACTCACTTGCATGCACACAGACTCATTCTCCCATCTCACTCACTGCCTCGCTCGCATGCACACACATCTCATCTCTCACACTCATTCCGCTCTCTCGGACATGCTCATGCTCTCCGCCCGCTCTTGGCGCACCATGTTCGCTCTAGACTCACCGCTCTGATTATGCTGTTTTCAGCTCACTCGATCCCTCCCTCACTTTCTTCCTTAATCCCCTCGCCGAGGCGCTCCTCACTCTCCATCACTCCTTCTCTGCTCACCCTGATCAGTATATTTCTGTGCTGTTTCCAGCTTGCTCAGTTGCTTTTGCTCACTCACTTTTTTTGTCTCACTTGCTTGCTCTCTCGCTCATCTCTGAGGCCCCTGCTCTCCCCATCGATCCTTCTCCATGCAATACAAGATTGAAGGAGCTGGAAACAGCATGAAACACAAATTGTATCAATCAGCCTGCCGTGAAACCCGTGGCAAGTTGGGTTCCGCACAAGCTAGTTTGGGAACGCCTGGCCTAAAATTCAATTTGATTAAAAATTCCTGGCATCTGAATTGACATATGAGTGAGCCTGATGCTTCTGCTGGGAAAATGTGGAAAGATAGTTCACGATGGCATGAGAAAGATTGACGCAAGATCAGTCGAGCAAGTCAAAAAAGTGCCCAAAGGAAATTGAGAATAGATAAGCTCTTAAGTCAGTTTGCCATTTGATGTCTTTGTGCACTGGAAAACATTTTCTGCGCAAGTCAGATTGTTCAGTCATTTAAGAACCCGCAGCTCGTGTGAAGTTGGAGATAAATCATCGGCTGTCCTCATAGCAACATTGCATGAAACATAATCTCAATCTTTTTCTTTATGTATAATATAAATCTTAATAATAATCAATGCAATACAATTCTGACTCGTTGAAGTATTCCCACTGTTAAATAGCTTAAATAGCTACTATTCAAATAAGATCCTCGACCCTATCAAAATGCTCCAAAGTTGGCAACATAACAGAAAACGCACTGCACGAGTGCAAAGTTAGCAAATGAGCCAGTGTGCATGGCAGCCATGACTGATCTATCATGTGTTACGTCCATTCATTAAATGTTTTTAAAAAAAGTACCCAATTATTTTTTTCCAATTAAGGGGCAATTTAGCATGTCCAATCCACCTACCTTGCACATCTTTGTTTTGTGGGGGTGCAACCCACCCAAACACGGGGAGAATGTGCAAACTTCACACGGACAGTGACCCAGAGCCGGGATCGAACCTGGGACCTGGGACCTGAGGCAGCAGGGCTAACCACTGCACGCCTTGCTGCCCTGTGTTACGTCCATTCATATGCAGTTTCCAACAATGTTCAGTGGACGAGGGAGAAGATAAAGGAACAGATATGAAAACTCTGGCCCACTTTCACTTCTTTGTTCACTGGGCCTGGCCTGGCCACTTCAGCTTTAAATTTGTTCTAATCAATTAATCTTTGTAATAGTATATAATTTGCTTCTTTTCAAGTGAGTATAATTAATGCTTACAATTGGAATGTAAGATATCAAAAGTTGTAATATAAATGGTAACTTATTTGATCTTTTTCAATTGAAAGCTTGTTTGATTCATTCCTTGTGGGACCATTGCATCAATTCTGTACTTTTTTTTGTTTTTTGTTTTCAAATTTAGAGTACCCAATTATTGTTTTTCCAATTAGGGGGCAATTTAGTGTGGCCAATCCACCTCACCTGCACATCTTTGGGTTGTGGGGGTGAAACCCACGCAGACATGGGGAGAATGTGCAAACTCCACATGGACAGTGACCCATGGCCGGGATTCGAACCTTGGTCCTCAGCGCCGCAGTCCCAGTGCTATCCACTGCGCCACATGCCGCCCTTAGAATTCTCCAACATTACTGAAAAAAGAGACTTGCTATCAAAGCCTGTTATCTGGCCGTTGCATGCTGCTACTATTCAATAGCAACAAGAGTGGTATTGTCCATAAATAGGATGCTGCCATCAAACCAAAAAGATGTTCTGTCTAACACACAAATGATATATGAATTTCTGTGCCGGTGTGATGCCAAGTATATAGGCTGTACATCTTAATTAGTGCCAGTTGCTAACAGCCAAAGGGTCTTACTCTTTGATACATTCTGCCAAAATACTGATCCATTGGAACCAACAATTCTACGGACACGTGCTTGTAGGATTAGAATAGCGGTTTTAATACACTTACAACAGAGCCAGCCTGTTAGCCGTTGAACTTTCGGTGAACTGGCTGGCTGACCCTGTGGCACGGATCTTTATACAGCAGCTCCAGGGGGAGGAGTCCTGGGCAGAGCCAAGGGAGGAGCGCAGTACAAACTCTCGAGTACTCCCAGAGCTACTCCCCTTGGTGGTCAGGTAGTGCAACTGCACTTACAATATTGATACATATATACAGATTATAATACCGTGTGAATCTCATTCACCACACATGCCCAACCAGCCAATGCTTGCAAAACTCTTAAGAAATAGGCTAGGATTTCCTGGGAAGTCAGTAACCGTTTGTGTTGCTCGGTGACTGCACCAATGATGGGCCACCTCCAGTGGGACTGGAATATCCTGCCCATAGTGTCAAGCATTTAAATGTAATTCTGTGACCTGACAATTCTGTGCTAAACAATTCTGATTGTGTGAAGAATTATACTGAAAACCAATTGAATGTTGTCATATAAAAGCAAATTACTGCGGATGCTGGAATTTGAAACCAAAGAGAAAATGCTGGAAAATCTCGGGTCTGGCAGCATCTGTAGGGAGAGAAAAGAGCTAACGTTTCCAGTCCAGGTGACCCTTTGTCAGACTGGCCTGCAGTGTGGCTCACTTACCATGCTAGAAGCTACCATGTATTCTCAAACAAGGCTCTGTCCTTTGCAGACAGTGTGGAACATGTCCACACGTTGCACCTTTTTCAATTAAATGAAAGCTTTGAGAACAGCGATTCCCTAGTTTATTTCCCCCCAGAGCAATGCCTTGACCCGAGTCGAGCTGCCCGGTCTGAATTTGAACAAAGCTGGGCAGTTCATTGTTCCATGCTGCAATCTACATGGCGATGCCTGCACCAATCAGAGCCTCCTTGCCAACCAACCAGCAGTCTCTTCTCATGCAATATAAATTGTTATTCCCCCAGGTACTGTTGGTAGTTTCTTGCAAGCTATCCTGATGAGTGCAAGATGGAAAGCTTTGACAATATATTTTTCAGTAATACTCGAGTACTCCAATATTCCTTTTTTCTATACCACACTGACTATAATTGTTAATTTTTAGTCCTGGAGATGGAATTGAAGTTAGTTGTTTAAATGTGCATGATGATTTCAGCAGTGTGCAGTTTACTGGTAATTAACTAGGGCCGGGATTCTCCCATTCAGTGGCATGAGTGCCCATGCCGTCGGAAATGCCGTCGCGTTTCACGATGGCGTGAACGGGCCACTGGGAGTACCGAGTCTGGCCCCTACAGGGGGCCAGCAGGGCGCTGGAGTGCTTCATGCCGCTCCAGCCTCCCATGCCGACGTGAACTGTGCGCCATGGGATCCGTGCATGCGCAGTGGCGCCGGCACCAACCCGCACATGCGTGGTGGCCTCCCTCAACGCGCCGATCCTGATGCAACATGGTGCGGGAGTTCAGGGGCCGGCGCGGAAGGAAATAGACCCGGGGAGCGAGAGGCCTGCCCACTGATCGGTGGTCCGTCCCGGGCCAAGAATCGGTGGCCCGGCCGCGTATAGTGGCCTGCGACTGGCGCCGCGCCAAATGTGCCGCGACAATGTGCCGCGACAATGGCGCTGGTTGCGAGGATTCTCCGGCCCGAAGTCGGGATGGGAGAATCCCGCCCTAGATATGTGAAACTTTTAACAGAACCAGCATCACGTTGTCAGTACTGATTAATGGTGGTAAGGCAACATCCTCGTCCATGACATTTTCCTCTGATGCAGATAATCAAATCAAACTCTTTAACTGGGGTCGGAAAGTCTCACTTGGTGTTGAAATCAACGCACGCATTGCACAAATTGCAGTTATGTCCAAACTGCGTAAAACAGTATGAACAGCAATAATCTGACACAGAACACCAAAGCCTACCAACTCTGCCTCCTAAGCACAAAATAGTGTGCCCTGGTCAACAGAGGCTAAGCAGGAGAAAAGGCTGAACAGTTTACCCCTTTTTCCCTCTCTCATAACTATCCTTGGCATTTCTTGTTTGAACTCGGTTCTCCTGCTAATTCCATCAGCGTATACGTATGCATTGCTAAGCCTGCACTGACTCAGCCATGTTCAGCAGATGGATGACTGATGTATGGCAAATTGTCCATTAAGTCATGACCTGCTGGACAACCACAACTCCACTAGAAGACCAAGATAAGACGAGAGCTGACATTGACACAGATATCTGGGAGACCGTCACTGATGACCATGATCCTCTGGAAGACTATTTTCAAAGGGGCATTGGAAGAGGGGAGCAGAAATGCGACAGAGACTGCCATGCCAGAAAGTGGCTCCTGAGCCACATCAGGCAATACTTAGAGTTGACCCCCACAGCCCAAGTCTTTGCTTCATGAGCCAGCAGGCCACCAAAGTAGTTGTTTACAAGTCTATTTTTTATTAGCTATTACAAATACAAAATGCAGCAGTTCAAACCTCTCACCATTTTATCACTTTTGGTATCCCAAACCACTCACTGGACAGGACAGCAGCTAAATTAATTAAAGCCTCAGTAACTGCATGAGAAAATGTGAACATCGATTTTGTTTTTGGTTGCCATCATCCTCTTTTATATTAAATGACCGTGATTCTGTTTTGATAGCATGAGATAAAGAACTATTACAAATTGTAAGCAATTTTGGAACTGTGCGACAGCAGGCTGGTGAACCAAGAAGTGTGTTTTGGGATTTTAGTCCCACAGGATAAATAACTCGTGCAATTTAATCCTACATACTGGGCATTAAAGAAAATTTGAAAAGGAATGTCTATTTTTACCTTTCCACATTTCCGACATTACAACAGCAACTAAACTTCAAAAAGTGCTTTGAGATGTCGGGACATTATGAAAAGCCCGATCTAAATGGCAGTTATTTTAATGGCAAGTTTGAATAAAGCTTAAAAAGTTGAAACTTTTACACTGTACAGCAGACATGGATGCCTGAGTAAAACACCAACAATTCAAGTAGTCATCTCGCTTTGTGGCAATTTCTGTGGCATTTTCTAAAAATACTAATCTGATTATTTTTAAAAGCCTTGTGGTTTGTTTAGCCAATGATTTAAGTGAAAGTATTAAGTAGAGAGAGTATACTAAAGCCAGTTATGTATTTGAATTCTTGAAGATTTGGTTACTTAATAAGCTGTAAAGTTTTAGGATCCAAGTGTCTCAGCGGTAGCATTATGTTGGCAAGTTGAGATTACAATAGGAGTGGTACGAGAGGTCATTCCTCAGGATGATTTTTTAAAAATATAAATTTAGAGTACCCAATTCATTTTTTCCAATTAAGGGGCAATTTAGCGTGGCCAATCAACCTACCCTGCACATCTTTTGGGTTGTGGAGGCAAAACCCACGCAAACACGGGGAAAATGTGCAAACTCCACACGGACTGTGACCCAGAGCCGGGATCGAACCTGGGACCTCAGTGCCGTGAGACAGCAGTGCTAACCACTGCGCCACCGTGCTGCCCTCAGGATAATTTTCTGATGTGCCCATGGTGTTGTGCAGATTAGTTGCTTCATGCTGTCCTCTTGCATCTTCTAGTAGCTGGTAGCGTCTGTCAGTAAATACGCATCTTGCAGTATTTTGCATTCACCAACATATAATAATTTGTGATGTCTAAATGAAATTATGTAGGACAACAGAATGGGCAACTGACAATCTTATTGTGCAACTGAATTTGTGATTACAAAACTTGAGATATTTCCTTCTGCAATTATAATTTTGCAGATTTTGAGTACAGCATACTTTGCTTGCATCCTAACTAAGACACAAAATATATTGCTAAAAGCAGTTTACAGTGCTATTTGCTTTCAACATTTACTAATACTGAAAATATATAATGACGTGATACAGTAGTTGGTTACAGTCTGGATTTTGTGGTCAGTGGTAAACAACTTACGATGGATATTCATTGTACTTGTACATGTCTACAGACTTTCTATGGACTTTTACACAATAACTTGTGGTTATTAGAGAGGTAAAACAGTACAGTGCCCTCTGCAGGGAATCTTGGACCTGTCTAAACAGGGCATGCAATGGCCTGTCTTAAGCAATGGGTTCGAAGAATCCTTACTGAGTACAGATTCTAAACTAACAATTGTAAGTTCAAACCTTTATTTCTTTTCTGTACATTATATGTCATTGAATTAGAGGGAAAGAAAGATGGAATTAGGAGAGTGTTAAAATTTCCAAGATTAATTAAAATCTGAAGGAATGAGACTACACGTTTTAAATATTTAGTTCCAAGAGGGGTTTTATGGCAATACGCTGTTTAAATATTGAATAGACAAACCCTAATTCTTTCTGGTATTTTAAATGATTATCTTGTGCATAAGTACCAGAGATTTGTGCCCTTCCATATTTTCAATGCTTAGATTCATGGTTCATAATTACTCTTTGAAGTGAAGCTTCTGGAGCAGCAGGGCAACTCGGATAGCAACTTCCTGATGTTTGACTGCGCATGCGTGGACACCAGTTGTTGCTGTCTGATTTATTCCGATAATAGTGAGCACCGTTGGCCTCATTGTTGTTCTTTGTATTTCAACCCATTGTTACTATATGCCTATTAAATTCCATCTGCCCTTTCCGAGAAGGGCGAATGTTGTTGAACTTTTTTTGGTTATGATTTGGAATCTGATGTCTTTAAACATCGTCAAGACAGCTACTCCTTGAATAGTACGCAGACTTTTGCCCCAGAGTCCATCTTTTCATCCAGAGGAGCTCTGTGTTGTTTCACAGCGACACATCTCTTTGCCAATGGCTTTGACTGCATTTGTTTGATAATGAGTATTGGCTTACGATCAGTTTTGCTGGAGTGAGTTGTACCCACCAGGAGTCGGACTGAAGCCACCAAATTTGATTCAGTTAGCAACAGAAACAGAAGATTAAAATGACGACCAGCTGTGGAATTGAAAAAATAATTGTTCTAAGCCATCTTTCCACCATTGATGGTACTTTTGGAAATTCAAAACTTAATTTAAACGGCATGTTCCTTCTGCTGTCTGCAACGGGCACAGGGACAGACCAGCCCATGCTTGCAAAACACAAAAGTGTCCAACATTGGATGTGATTCTGTGATTGGACAACATTTGCTAAATCATAGAATTTACAGTGTTGGAGGCCATTCGGCCCATCGAGTCTACACTAGCCCTTAGGAAGAACATCCTACTTAAGTCCAAGCTTCCACCCTATTCCCGTAACCCATTAACCCCACCTAATCTTTTGGGCGCTAAGGGGCAATTTAGCATGGCCAATCCACCTAACCTGTACATCTTTGGACTGAGGAAACCGGAGGACCGATGACACCCTTGCAAAAATGGGGGAAAAGTGCAAATTCCACCAAGACAGTCACCTAAGGCTGGAATTGTACCAAGGTGCCAGGAGCTGTGAGGCAGCAGTGTTAACCACTTGCCACCATGCCGCCCACTGAATTATCTTCAGAATGCTAACAATTACGCTGGCAACCAATTTAAGATTGTCAGTGACAATCTCAGTGTGGTGCATTTATGTGCACTGTAAGCTACATATAGTAATACACAGGGCCCTATTCTTTGCAGACAGAAAGAACATGTACACACATTGTGCCTGTTTCAGCTAAATAAGCAGTCATTCACTATCGCTCCACAGTGGAATTCCTTGACCAGAGTCGAACTGCCTGGTTTAAATTTTAAACAATACTTGTCAGTTATCATCAACTGGTGCATTCTCCATGGCAACCTGTCCGTGTCCACTTGTCAACCAGTCGGCACCCACTTCTCTACAGTATAAAATTGTTGTCTCCCATGGCATTGATATTTTTGCAATTGTATTGATACGTGCAAGATGAAAAGCTTCAGTAAAATGTACTTTTTCAGCAATACTCAAAACGTAATTCTTTGGAGAATTATGGTAGCCTTTTTCCTCAAAGTTACATTTGAACATTGGCCAAAAAATAGTTAAACTTAAGTAGCATCTGTGTGTAACTCATTCTATTTAGTTGTATGGTATATATCCAATGCTCAAAAATGTTTTTTTTTGTAGGTGTGCATTTTGGACTTGGTGTTCAATATTTTATAGTTTTTATATTTATTTAGTGGTTTATACTGACTAATCCTAGTTTATTTTTCATTTATCAGGTGAAAATTGTCAAATACATTAGTAAGCAGTTACAATGCAAGCATAAGGTAACGCCCAGTGAGAGAACATCGGAACTGGAGAGCTATCCCCGACTAAGTGATTGGTTCCGTACTATTAACTTGAGAAAAGAAATAATACAGGTAGGCCTAATTGTGTTTTTTACCCAATTATGTTATGTATGTAAAGCGATGTCATATTTTGCATCTGGGAAATTAAATTTGTAGGGCGACCTGGGTGGTGCGGGGGAATGGAACTGATTGGGTTGCTCTACAGAGAGCCAGCATGGACCTGATGGGCCAAATGGCCTCCTTTTGTGCTAAAATGATTCTCTGTCTCTGGTCGGTGAGGTTGCACAGCCGCTTTGGTGTTTTACTCAACTCTTATTTCAAAATGCTTGTAATATTCTGTTAATGCAATGATTCAGCGAAGCTATTATTGAAGGGGCGTTACATTTGGCAGTAGTTTCCCCCTACTTTGGTGTTTCCAGAAGATTCTGCAATAAAGTTGGCCTCACTACAATTAACTTTGTTTGTATTTAGCTGTCATTACTTACTGAACATTGCTCTGAATCATGACTTCCTGTGTCACATTAGGCAAGTTGTCGGCATGCTTTTCTATTGACTTTGTGTGGTGTTTGTAAGTTTGGATGTGCCCAATAATGAAAAAGTGTTTCAATAACTGTGTAGTTGGCAGGGATGTGCTAGCTATTGCTGTAAATCTGGTACAGATTGTGGTAGAGTTGTTTTTCAAGTTCCTTTTATAAAAAGACTTGCATTTAGAGCTCTTCACAACCTCTGTGTCTCAAACACCTTTGTAACCAATAAAGTATTATTTGTAGTGATGCTATGTCAGAAACGTGTCACCCAATTAGTGAGCAAGAAGGTCCCCGACATAACAAATGTGCTAACAAATGGAGAGTCTGTTTTAGTGGTGTGGTTATTGGCCAGGTCACTGGAGAGAACTCTTCTTTTCTCCAAATCGTGCTGTGGAATCTTTACTGGCCATCTCAAAAGACATGAGCCTCTGCTTAAACATCTCATCTGACAGATAGTGCCTCTGACAGTGCAGCACTTTCTCAGCATTGCACTGAAATGTCAGTCTTGATTTTTGTGCTCAAGTTTCAGCTTTGAACCCATGACCTTCTGAGTCACTGTGCCACAGGTGACCATTTGTGCTTTGATCTGCGGTAGTCTGCAGGTGAGACTTCAGCAACACCGTTTCAGGACTCCTCTCCCCAGCATACTCCTGGCAAATGTCAAAGTGATCGAAAACAAGCTGCATGAACTTAACGCTAGACTTCCTTTCAGAGGGAAGTAAGAGACTGCTGTGTACTCTATTTCACAGAGACATGGCTCACCCCTGCCTCACCGGACTGTGCCATATAACCCAAAGGCTTCTCAATATGCTGGACGGACCGCATGGCGTCATAAAGCAAAGTGGGGAGGGGGTTTTCCTCCTAATCAACTCCTCCTAGTGCTCTAATCTGGTGACCAACTGCTCCCTGGACCTGGAATACCTGAGAATGCCACCAAAGAAAACAGTGTCAACTCTTGCTCAGAATGGACTTTATTTTCGTTAGATTGCGCCATTATATTCTGAACATTGAGCTTTTTAGGTTGGTGCTCTCAACTGGCTATTGTATTTTTTCCACTTTTTTTTTCCAATTAAAGGGCAATTTAGTGTGGCCAAACCACCTATCCTGCACATCTTTGGGTTGTGACTTTAAGACCCACGTAGACACGGGGAGAATGTGCAGACTCCATACGGACAGTGACCGGAGCTAGGTTCGAACCTGGGTCCTCGGCGCCGTGAGGCTGCAGTACTATCCCCTGTGCCGCCCCTTGGCCACTGCATTTTTGAATATCTACAGCTAAAGCTACAAATTGTGGTGTTTGCGTATTAAGACATCAGCAAAGTTGAAACGTTTTCCCACATCCAGACATACTGCAGTAGTTTATTCAGATTTGTAAATATGGTTTGACATTCCAAGTTTGCCAGCAGTGAGGAAGTCGAGCTTTTTGACGTGAGCTGCAAATCATCTAAAGTGGAAAGTCAATGTTTATGCAAAGGCTGGGTAGTATGCTGCTGACATGATTGCAAAGCTTCAATAATTAATCACTTGGAATGGTTCCGATGTGGGCTGACCCTATTCCCTACTACGACATGCTCCGACAACTGAGAATAAAAGTGGATAATTTTGGTTGCTCAAGAATCTGCTCATCAAAGCTGTGCTTAGGGAAAGCTCATCTATCTCTGACAGAGAAGTGCCATAATATTGAGTAACCAGTTCACCTACCATGACACTGCCAACATAATCAAAAGGTTAAGACTGAGAGAACGTTGTGTTTAACCTGGCCTGTTCTTTAATGCCACTGCACAGGTAATTCCTGTGGACTAATGGTTTCAAGAGGCACACCCTGAGGTTAATTAAAGGTTAATAGTTGTGGGAAGTTTCAGTTGATTTATGTTCTGCTCCTAAATCACTGCTTCCTGCCCTTGAGGAGAAGCTACATTGTTAAGGTCAGTAAAAGCATCAGGAAGTGAATGGCTTTCTTTTCATACTTTTGACCTATTATATGTTGAGCACCATGGAGTAAAGATGTGCGTGTGTATGTATGTTTTTTATACAGATGTATACATATATAAAATATATATAATTATACATTTCTGTGTTATTTATATTTTGTGTATGCGTGTATAATTAGAACTAGGAGTAGCATGTGTGCCTGTGTCACGTAATAATGCCTTCATATCTGGTTATGTATGTGTTTCTGTTATTTCTTTGCTTCCCTTCATTCTTTATTATAAGTGTGCTTACATTAGGTTGGGTGTGATAGATAATCTGAGCTGCCATTAATGTATAACTGTTAAACAGGAGGTATGGTTCTGCATGATGGAACTGAAAGCTGTTAATTTGCCACCACCCCTTTCCATTAAACTGCAGGCTTGATCCTGTACATGTTTTCTTTGACTAGTGATTTAATACCTATTTTTTTGCTTTTATGGATCTTTAGCTTTCGATTTTCCCCTTTTTCTGGATTGCACAAGCTGAAAATATGTTTTTCAACTAAAGTCTGTGGCAGTTTAAAAGTGTGGCCTGCATTTGTGCTACTTTTCGCCTCATTACTCCTTTTCTCTCAAACGCATGCATTCTCCCGGTTCCTCTTTTGCGAAGGGAACAGTACGGCAAGTATTTCCTTTTTTCTAGCTGGAAGGTAGGCAGGTTGTTTAGGCACTTTACCCTGTTCCAAATTCTGTTCAGACGACAGCTGTGGACTTTAATTAAAGTCTGGATGGAACAGTATGGGAAGTATTTCCTTTTTTCTAGCTGGAAGGTAGGCAGGTCGTTTAGGCTCTCTACCCTGTTCCAAATTCAGTTCAGACTACAGCTGTGGACTGTAATTAAAAGTCTGGATTGAACTATGTGGCTTGGATCAACACCCAGTTACTGAATACTTTGTGACGGAGATGTAGAATGCTGGGGGAATGCAAGATGAAAAGTGGAGGGTGATTAATGGTGTGATCAAATGCATCAAATAAATACACATTAATTAGCTTGGTATGGGTACAAACTCTAGCGAGGTGCAATAAGTATGTGTGAGTTAAAAATATATAATCTAACCATTTTTTCATGCAAAAAGCTGTTTTTTAAAAAAAGCAACAGAAAATGCTGGAAACACCAATTCAATCTGCATCTGACATGAGCTGTATGCCTGAAACATTTAAGTTGTTTCCTCTAGAGGTGCTGACTGATTTGTTGATTATTTCAAGTACTTTCTGTCTTTGCTTTAGGTACTGGCAATGCTTTGTTTTTTGTGTCAAATTGTGGGTGGGTGGGTGGTGGGGGGGGGGGGGGGGGGGGGGGGAAGAGAGAGAGAGAGAATGGATGAGACAGGATGGAAAGGAAGACTTTAAACTAAAGGTGGCACGCAAAAAGCATCGGTGGGAAAGCAGGGTTTATCAAATGACACACAAGTTGCACTTTTGTTGATATTGTGCTTATCACTGCATTTCATTGTCTTTGCACCAGTCTATTATTAATGGGTTTTCCTTTTTGACCCCTTCGATAATTACGCTCATTGTTCAGCGTGTTTGCTTTTTACCTTATCAACCCCTTTTTTGTGCCAGCACCTCTTCCCAGTTGTAGCTCTACACAACTGTAAAATGCTTTTTGACTCTAACCAATATGGTGTTCTCAGAACTCTTGGTGTAACAAAAGGTTGCATTTTTCTCATTTCAAATGAATTTCTCCACTTGATCGCTATTTGGCAAACAGGAGATATAGACTATGCTGATTGTTTGTTCTGTAATTTGTCATCACTCCTTGAGGGAGTTTCATACATTCTGCTCCGTGCCTCCTTCTGATGGGAATTTATTTGCATCTTACAATTCTGTGACTGCATGCTGGAACCTTTTTTTTAAAAAAATGGTTAGTTATTCTGCAATTTTAGTTAATCTGGATCAGAGTGTATGTTCTGTTCTCGTATACAAAAATAAGGTCATAAACTATCAAGTATATATTTGCCGTTTGAGAATGTAACCAATTAAAATTTTAAAAGATAATTAAAGGAGTGCTTTAATTTAGGTTAATAGTTCAATAATTTTTGGATGCCCTAAATATTGACATACCGAGCTGAATAAACTATTTTTTCTCTGAATCAAGAAATTGATGTCTGTCAAAAAATCAAAAAACTCTCACCCCTCAAAAGTGTGTATTGGACAGTTTTCACATTTACCTGTCCTTCAAATATAAAAGATCATTTTATTTTCTATCCAAGTTGCTTCCTATACTTCTCTATACTTCGCTATTGTAGACAAGGTTACGCAAGTTGTTTAATAAATTAAATCCTATTCAACTAGCCTTCTTAAATTCAAAAGCTTCAAATGAAACCTTGATCAGTCTTGTTAAGTTGCAATTTTCAGAATATGTTTACAATGAAATGTTGAAGACAGTAATGAGTAATTTTGACGAGGTATGTTCTGTATGTATTTTAGAAAAGAGCTCATGGTTTTTAGTTGTGCCATATTTGAAGATGGCTAATTGATGAATTTCCAAATGCACAGAGGAAACATGAGCCTCACCCTCTTATAAGGTGCAGTTTAGAATTGTGGGCACACTGCTGATTATTTTCTACCCATTAAAATTGAGATTTTCTGAAGATTGTGTGGAAGGGATTATGGAAGAAATGGCAAGTTGCAAATCTTCGACCATAGTTCTGCAGTGTGCTGAAAATTTAAAAACAGCATCATGTGCAATGAAAATGACTTTCACTTCACTGTAATATTGGCTTTCTCAGTGCAGGCGGCTATAAGTTACAAGCTGAGGCACAACGTCATTACATATAGATTCATATTTGCAATTGGGTGGTTTACGAGATATGTTCTACCAGAGTATGAAAACTCAGATGGTAAATCAACCTGAACTATTATGGATATTTCAGCCATACCCATCCTTTTGTCAACCCTAAGATCTGACTAGTGGAGTAGCAGATGATGATCAATGAACACCAATGTAACAGGTTGAAGATAATTTCCCAAAAATGTGGTTGAGATGGTATTTGTTACAGTTTTGTTGTCAAACCTGTTATCGCTTTTGAAAACTATGGGTGTGATTCAACTAATTGGGAACAAAGTCCTAGAGCGAGCACGTTTAGTCGTGGGTTACCCAGCGCTCGCAGTGCCGAGAAACACATGGCTTTATAAAGTGACTCGCATTATATAAGGGGCCTCAGCGGGAAATGAGCAGCTAAGGCTTCACATAGCCCTGTTTTGTACACAATGTAGCGAGAATGGCGTCCCAATCTCAGAGGCCCCCGAAGCAACCCCCCCCCCCAGCCCGAACACACATTTGGAGGGTCCCCGGACCCATCGCACCTCCCTTCCCCAACACCCACTCGGGGCACTCCTGGCCCAATCGTGCATATGCAAAAAATGCCAGCATGGCACCTTGGCTGGCTATGTCAACTTGGCAGTGCCCATGCCTGCTGGCAGTACCACTGGAGGACCTTGGCAGTGCCAGGCTGCCAAGGTTGCATCAGCAGCAGGAGCCCTCCGCTCCCCTGGGCAACCCCACCCCCCCCCCCCCAAGTGCCGTTCCGTCTGGTGCCTGTTTGTGGAGACCAGTACCAAATGGCGTTCACCTGAGATCTCCGAGGCGAAGGGGATGAATCCCAAAATCTCGGGTACCTCGGGAATCTGCACGTCAGAGTGAGATGAGCTGTCTTGCATTTGCTCTAATATGCAGATTTGTCAAAACGTGATCCTGCCCACAATGGATGGGGTTTACATCGCAATATCTTGCGAGATCGCGTTGGATCTCGCGAGGCGTTGCGAGATGGGTAGGTCCTGGGAGCGGGGTCTCCCAGCTTTTATCGATCACACTGTGCCATGGCAAGCTGCTTTTCGGGCTCAGCGTGGCCATGGGATCACGCCCTATATATGGGTATGCATGCCTAGGTAATGCTGCAGCTACTTAATTACAAGGTATCAAAATTATAATCTAGCTCACTTAATGGTTTAGTGCATGAAAAAAAGTATGGGACTGAACTATACAGCCCAGAATAGACTAAATTTGATCATTGTTTTGTACCTAGTTTACCTGTCTCAATCGGGAGTTGAGATGTTAGAAATAATCTTTAAATTCCTGGACTGAGGAGGAGGGGAAAAAATCAAATGCATCATGGAATGTTACAGCATAATTGCAAATATTTGGCTTATCAAGTCCATGATATTTATTTCCACATGTAGTCTAATCTAACCTCTGCAATCCGTAATTTTAATTTCCTCCCTTTTCGAGCAATTCTGTAGTTCTCTTTTAAAATAAATGATATCTGCTTCAACAGTAGTTGGTGGTAACAACTTTGGTGATTGTTGTGAAAACCCATCTGGTTCACGAATGATCTTTATGGAAGGAAATCTGTCATCCTTACCTGGTCTAGGGCAGCATGGTGGCATAATGGTTAGCACTCCTGCCTCACGGCGCCGAGGTCCCAGGTTCGATCCCGGCTCTGGGTCACTGTCTGTGTGAAGTTTGCACATTCTCCCCGTGTTTGTGTGGGTTTCGCCCCCTCAACCCAAAGATGTGCAGGTTAGGTGGATTGGTCACGCTAAATTGTCCTTTAATTGGAAAAAATGAATTGGGTACTCTAAAAGTATTTTAAAAACAAAAGAAAAAATCCTTACCTGGTTTAGCCTACATGTGACTCCAGACAGGCATCAATGTGGGTGACTCTAAAATGTCCTTTGAAATTGCCTAGCAAGCCACTGATTATACCAAACAACTATAGAAAAATTGTACTGCAGTGGTTCAAGAAGGTGGCCCAGCATCACCTTCTCAAGGGTAACTTGGGATGGGCAACAAATACTGGTCAGCGAATGATGCCCACATCCCATTAAGTCAATTATATTTCCTTTACTTTTGTGCAGCCTTGTATTAAAAGTCTTGACAATCCCTTTAAACCAGGTTTGCTGCGTTTCCTGTATTTGTGTATTAATCTGTGTGTATCCCCTGTGTATTAATTCTATAAGGGTTGGTGAAACATAATCTACCCTTTTATGACAATCGACAACCATTCCATTGCAGATTTGTATTGAATTCAAATTTCACCATCTGCCATGGTGGGATTTGAACTTGGCTCCCCAGAGCATTACTCTGTGTCTCCGGGTTATTGAAATGAAAATCGCTTATTGTCACGAGTAGGCTTCAATGAAGTTACTGTGAAAAGCCCCTAGTCGCCACATTCCGGCGCCTGTCCGGGGAGGCTGGTACGGGAATCGAACCGTGCTGCTGGCCAGCTAGGTCTGCTTTAAAAGCCAGCGATTTAGCCCAGTGAGCTAAACCAGCCCTGGTCCAGTGACAATGCCAGTGTGCCACTACCTCAAGGGATGGGCAATAATGCTGGCTCCGGACCCCAAGAATTAAGATTTTTAAAAAAAGATGTTATTTATTGAACTGTGGCTCAGCATGAGTCAGCCACTTGGGGAAAAAAAAAGGAAGACTTTTTTTATAACTAGCTGCAAATTGAGAGAGAAAACCTCGCCTTTATATAGCGCGTGTCACATCTTGACGCCCCAAATGCTCAAAGACTGTGAATAGGTTTTTGAAGTATGTCTATTGTGGAGGCAAACTCAATACCAAAGTTGCACCAAGGAGTGAAACTTTTGAACTATTTATGATGGCGTTAGTTGAACAAGGGATTATTGACCAGATTGCAGGGCGAATTCTTCATGAGAGAGTGTCAAAATATTTACATCCATATCCCCTTGGTTTAACATCCCATCCAAAATTATACACTGCAGTTACCTCACCCACTCTGCCACATCCCCCCTTTGGACTGGAACATTTGTATACTTTGCAGCGCAGTATCGAGGTAGTAATACATGGGTCACCTAAGCAAATATTTATTAGACGTGTACTAACCATTTACCAAAATGAGGTGGTGATAGAATGAATAACTTGATTATTTGTAGCCCATATTTATTATTTTCTTGAATAAATACGTAATTATATCTAAATAGCCAACAACAAACAAATAAACAAACTGAGAATTGGTTACCATTTCAGTGAGAAAATCACATATGTAGCTTATAAGGTGCTGGATCCTGGAGCTGTGAAGGTGTCAATTGTGCCCTAAGGAAATCTTGCTGGGAATTCCCAGGAAAAATATCACAGACCCATTTTCTAAATTTTAGACTAATTATTTTAGAAGTTTGGATAATGTGCTCCTATAAAGGAAGAGTGGTGCATAATTATCATGCAGATCTTGTTCCTATATTTATTTTGAGTCCGAAATGAAGAATTACTCCTAATTATAATCATGCTCTGACTATTCCACATCAAAGAGCCCAAATCTATTTTTACACAGATGACATTTTTTGATTGAAATTGAAAAACTGTGGTTTTCAAGCTGATGCAGAGACGTCTTTAGAATGAATTTCCCTCATTATTGTTTCATTATCATTTGTCAATGACCCCATGTCTTGGGGATTAAATACAGTTGTAGTTGTCAACCTGTTTTTTAAATTCATAGCAATTATCATAGGCTACAATTGAAATGTTGCAACATCCTGGATTATAGGTGAAAAGGCGATTACAAAGAAAGTTACAGCACAGGAACAGGCCCTTCGGCCCTCCCAGCCTGCGCCGATCCAGATCCTTTATCTAAACCTGTCTCCTATTTTCCAAGGTCTACTTCCCTCTGCTCCCCGCCTGTTCATATATCTGTCTAGATGCATCTGAAATGATGCTATTGTGCCCGCCTCTACCACGTCCGCTGGCAAAGCGTTCCAGGCACCCACCACACTCTGCGTAAAAAAACTTTCCACGTACATCTCCCTTAAACTTTCCCCCTCTCACCTTGAAATCGAGACCCCTTGTAATTGACACCCCCAATCTTGGAAAAAGCTTGTTGCTATCCACCCTGTCCATACCTCTCATAATTTTGTAGACCTCAATCAGGTCCCCTCCATAACCTCCGTCTTTCCAACGAAAACAATCCTAATCTATTCGACCTTTCTTCATAGCTAGCACCCTCCATACCAGGCAACATCCTGGTGAACCTCCTCTGCACCCTCTCTAAAGCATCCACATCCTTCTGATAATGTGGCGACCAGAACTGCACGCAGTATTCCAAATGTGGCCTAACCAAAGTCCTATACAACTGTAACGTGACCTGCTGACTCTTGTACTCAATACCCCATCCGATGAAGGGAAGCATGCTGTATGCCTTCTTGACCACTCTGTCAACCTGCGTTGCCCCCTTCAGGGTACAATGGACCTGAACTCCCAGATCTCTCTGTACATCAATTTCCCCCAGGACTCTTCCATTGACCATATAGTCCGCTCTTGAATTTGATCTTCCAAAATGCATCACCTCGCATTTGCCTGGATTGAACTCCATCTGCCACTTCTTTGCCCAACTCTCCAATCTATCTATATTTTGTTGTATTCTCTGACAGTCCTCCTCGCTATCTGCAACTCCACCAATCTTAGTATCATCTGCAAACTTGCTAATCAGACCACCTATACCTTCCTCCAGGTCATTTATGTATATCACAAACAACAGTGGTCCGAGCACGGATCCCTATGGAACACCACTAGTCACCCTTCTCCATTTTGAGACACTCCCTTCCACCACTACTTTCTGTCTCCTGTTGCCCAGCCAGTTCTTTATCCATCTAGCTAGTAACAGAACAACAAAATGTTTAGACACCTTCCCTGATGTGTGCTGGGTTGTTTTCAGCAAGGGGGTGATTATATTGTACATGCCTCTACAAAATAGAACAACTCCCGCAGACAATGTATAGACTATGTTTGAGGTGACTATCCAATGCTGACCATGAAATTCAAAAGGATGCTCTTAATGCCATGGAATGATTGGCTGTGTTACAGGTGCTATGTGAATGCAAGTTGTTATTGGGGATTTATTGATGACCTGCTTGTTTCTGTGCAATTTGATCAACACTCATTGCTGTCATGCTCACACCATTTCCTTAGAAAAGTATAAATTGACATTCAAAAATTTGACTAAATTTGCAATGCAGATTTCTTTGAAAAAGGATAAATTTCAACATTTTGTTCCTCGTGATTTGATTTGCCCTTCAAGCCCCCAACCCCCCACACACACACAGATCTGTCTTTTTCCCCCCCAAGAATTTAGAGTACCCAATTAATATTTTTCAATTAAACAGCAATTTTGCGTGGCCAATCCACCTACCCTGCACATCTTTGGGTTGTGGGGGCCAAACCCACGCAAACATGGGGAGAATGTGCAAACTCCACACGGACAGTGACCCAGAACTGGGATCGAATCTGGGAACTCTGCGCCGTTGGGCTGTTCTAACCACTGCACCACCGTGCTGCCCCCGCAGATCTGTCCTAACCATTTCAGAAGGGTGGCTACTGTCGGTCCTTGAACCATTTGATTATTAGGTGATATGTGCTGGTATAATCTGGGGTGCCTGCGCCATAGCCCTCTCCCTTCCACTTGGGAAGCACACAGTCTCTTGCCCACATCTCCGCAGTTTAAATTTGCAACATAATTTTTTTGTAATTGTTGTTAAAAGTATGGTGACACTCCTCCCAGTTTCTATGTTTAAAATATTGACGCTTGACTTCTGGCATGCTAGGTCGAAAGTAATGAGCAATTTTATTTTATCCACCATTTCCACGCTGCGTGGCAAATGGCACTATTAATTACTTAGCCACACGTCACCAACAAACACAGCAACTATCTAGTGTCTTTAACGTAATCAAATATCCTGAAATGTTTCACAAGAACACTGATGTACCATCAATTTGACACAAGACACATTTAGGATCCGAACTGTGGCTTTAATCAGCTAGTTGTTAGCCCGGTGGTCGACTACAGAGAATGGCCGACCGCCAGGAACTGTGGGTACTTGTACCCGCCTCGGAGGCGGGGCCTACTTGCGACTCGACCAATTGGAGAGCCGTCACATGACTAGTCCCAACCAATCGGACGAGAGGCACATGACCAGCCAGAGCCAATGGGAAGCCAGTGCTCTGCACCAATGACAGTGCTCATATCCATACCACCTCAAACACTAGGAAACAAAATATGACCCTGAGTCACATAAGGAGATACTGTATTAGATAAAATGACCAAAATCTAGGTCAGAGGTTTTTTTGGAGTGTCTTAAAGTAGAAAGTGAGATAGGGCAGCACGGTGGCCTAGTGGTTAGCACAACCGCCTCACGGCGCTGAGGTCCCAGGTTCGATCCCGGCTCTGGGTCACTGTCCGTGTGGAGTTTGCACATTCTCCCTGTGTCTGCGTGGGTTTCGCCTCCACAACCCAAAAATGTGCAGAGTAGGTGGATTGGCCACGCTAAATTGCCCCTTAATTGGAAAAAATAATTGGGTAATCTAAATTTATAAAAAAAAAAGTAGAAAGTGAGATGATGAGGCGAAGGGTGTGTATTCCAGAGCTTGGGGTTTATTTAGGCAACTATAGGAATGGTAACCAGCGGCAGAGCAGCTAAAATTAATGATACGCAAGAGGACGGAATTATATGAGCTCAAGTATCTTGGAGGGTTTTTGACCTGGAGGAGATTAAAAATAGGGATGGGCAAGGCTTGGGAGATTTGAAAACCAGGATTAAAAATATTAAAATCAAGATGCTTAACTGGGTGCCAATATAAGTCAGCAAGCACATCGGTGTTGAAGGAGACATTTTGGTGCGAGTGAAGACTTGGGCAGCAGAGTTTGGATTATCTCAGGTTTATGGAGGGTACAATGTCAGAAACCAGCCAGGAGTGCATTAGAACAATCCAGTCTAGAGGTAACAACGCAAAAATGAGGGGTCCAGCAATAAGCAGATGAATTTGGGCAATGTTATGGGGGTGGAAAAAGTCAGTCTTAGTGCACATGTGAGGTCGGAATCTCATTTTGGTTAAATGTGCCATGAAGATTCTCAACAGGCTGGCTTAATCACAAGCCTACACAGTAGCACAGTGGTTAGCATGTTGCTTCACCGCTCCAGGGCCCCAGGTTCGATTCTCAGCTGGGTCACTGTCTGTGTGGAGTCTGCACGTTCTCCCCGTGTCTGCGTGGGTTCCCTCCGGGTGCTCCGGTTTCCTCCCACAGTCCAAAGATGTGTGGGTTAGGTGGATTGGCCATGCTAAATTGCCCTTAGTGTCCAAAAAGGTTAAGTGGGGGTTACGGGGATAGGGTAGATACGCGGGCTTGAGTAGGGTGCTCTTTGTAAGGGCCGGTGCAGACTCGATGGCTGAATAGCCTCCTCCTGCACTGTAAATTCTATGATTCTACTTGAGCATGCATTAACTGCCATGTAGGAAATGCATCATACAGTTTGTACACACCCAAGTTCCCATAATGAATTGGATGACTGGTTGAGGTGCTTTTGGCTGGATTAATTGACTGAGGAATGATGATTTAAAGGTACTAGGATTCTGTGCTGTTCTTCAAATACTGTCATGAGAATTCTTTGTCACCCATCCGAGCCAAAAGAAGGCAAATGGGAGTTACTATTTTTAATACCTTTTTTGCAGTGTGCTCCATGAATGATGCACAACACCCTCAGCACTACATTATAGTGGCAGTTTAGATTGTGTTTGAGGTCTTGAGAAAATGTAAAACGTTGCAGAAGAGAGACATGTTGCCAAAGCTTTTCATCTTGCGCAGTGGGGCCATGAAAATCCAACAAGTGTGGGAAGAAGAGGAAAAAAATAGTTACCATCTTTAAAATAGACACAACATTTAAAAGGGTATTCCCCTGTAAAGGTGTGTTCCCCTGTGCTGAAAAACAGTTATAGAGTCAGATCTGTTTGGGGCCAGACCAGGTGCAGAATTGGGGCTTTTGGCGAAAAGATTTTCAAGATACATGATAGCTTTAGGATTAGATAAGAACAAGTGAATACAGTATTTTATTCAGTAGGTCTGATAGCTGATTACATTTGCGAGGCAAAGTGTGCATGGATCTTCAGATAAGATTGTAGATGTTCTGAAGTCCTTTGATACCTATTTTAATTTAAAAGTAATAAGATTTTAGAGTGAGCAAAATTCAACAAGTGAGTCCAACAGCCTGAAGAATCTGTTGACTTTTTCATAAATTAGTTATTTTATAAATGAAGTTATGCAAATTTGGCTGAAGACTGTGACTATGGCAACCTAAGTCAGAACTCATAAGAGACTTAAATTGTAGTTGGAGAGGCTGATGGTGCTCTTTCAAACATACCACTGGCTAAAGACGATCTGATCCTAGGAGAAGCCATCTATATAGACAGTCTGAAATCCGCCACCAATACCAGTCCATTTTACATGGTGAGGTTAATCCATCTCATACAGCAACAAAAGGGTAGGGAGACTCTAGGCCGAGGAAGGCAATACCCAAACAGACCACAAGATGGCGTCCACCATGTCGGTTTTCTGTTTCAGCCCTTCGGTATTGCCTTAGCACCCGCTATTTTCCAACATAAAATATGGGCCATCTTTCACAAGCCGGAGGGTGCCATTTGCCATATTGATGGTTTGGTCTATGGTACGACTGTTGAGTAACACTTGAAGGAGGCACATGGCTGTTGATTGCTTGTGGAAAGGAGGGCTGGCACAGAATGATAAATATGACTTATCTAAGGCCCCTATTCTTTGATCCATATGTGAACAGCAAAGGCATCATGGCAGACCCATACAAAATGGACACTTACCAGTTGGAGAATGTGGATCAGGAGTGGCCGTTTGAGGGTAAATCCACATTTGATATGTGGGAGTCCTTTAACACCAGTTGATTAGAGTGCAGGACAGGCATATCCCTGCGAAAATGAAGGACAGAAATGGCAGGATTAGGGATTCATGGATGACTGGGGAAATTGAGACCAGTCAAATGACGGGGGAAATTGAGACCAGTCAAATGACGGAGGAAATTGAGACCAGTCAAAAAGAAAAGGAAGCATACACAAGGTCTAAGCAACTAAAAGCAGACCAAGCTTTTGAAGAATATAGAGAAAGTAGGAACAAACTCAACTGAGTTCGGAGGGCTAAAAGACCATGAAATGTAATCGGCAAGCAGGGTCAAGGAAAATCCCAAGGCTTTTTAATACATATAAGGAGCAAGAGGGTAGCTAGGGAAAGAGTAGGCACACTCCAGGACAAAGGAGGGAAGTTATGCATGGAGTCAAAGGAAGTGGGTGAGATCCTTAATGAGTACTTTGCATCGGTTCACCAAGGAGAGGGATATGACGGATGTTGAGGTCAGGGATGGGTTTGTGAATAACCTAGGACATGTCAGCATAATGAAGGAGGAAGGTTTGGATATCTTAAAATGCATTAAAGTCGACAAGTCCCCTGGGATGAATGGGATAGATCCCCCAGGTTACTGTGGGAGGCAAGAGAGGAAATAGCTGGGGCACTAACAGATATCTTTGCATCGTCTTTGACCACAGGCAAGGCTCCAGAGGACTGGAGAATAGCCAATGTTGTTCCTTTGTTTAATAAGGGAAGCAGGGATAATCCAGATAATTATAGCCCAGTGAGCCCGACGTCAGTGGTGGGGAAGCAGTTGGAGAAGATACTGAGGGACAGGATTTATTCACATTTGGAAGTGAATGAGCTTGTTAGTGATGGGCAACATGGTTTTGTGCGGGGAAGGTCATGTCTTACCAACTTGTTAGAGTTTTTTAAGGAGGTGAAAAAATTAATTGATGAGGGAAAGGCTGTGAATGTCGTCTACATGTACTTTAGTAAGGCGTTTGGCAAGGTCCCTTATGGCAGACTGGTACAAAAGGTAAAGTTGGATGGGAATCGGGTTGTGCTAGCTCGATGGATAAATAACTGGCTTGGCAACAGGAGACAGAGTAGCGGTGGAAGAGAGTCTTTCAAAATGGAGATCTGTAACTAGTGGTGTTCCATAGGGATCAGTGTTCGGACCACTGTTTTATAATATATAAATGATCTGGAGGAAAATGTAGATGGTCTGATTAGCAAATTTGCAGATGACTCAAGATAGGTGGAGTTGCAGATAGTGAAGGGGACTGTCAGAGAATACAGCAGAATATAGATAGATTGAAGAGTTGGGCAGAAAAATGGCAATCCAGACAAATGCGAGGTGATGCATTTTGGAAGATCAAACAGGGAAAGTTTAGGGGAGATGTGCAGAGAAATTTTTTCACGTAGAAGGTGGTGGGTGCCTGGAACGCGTTGCCAGGGGAGGTGGTTTGGGAAATGAGTAGTAAGTCGAAATAAGGAATCTGGATCGGCGCAGGCTTGGTGGGCCGAAGGGCCTGTTCCTGTGCTGTTATGTTTTTGTTCACCCTTACCCACTACAACAGCAGTGGATGCCTCCTCCACAGGCCAAAGCGTAGGTTTTATTCCAGGAGAAACTGGATGTTAATTATGAATCTAGAGGACTGTCAGATTCCGACGTGTTATGCTGTTCTTGAAAAGGAAGGTCTCGCAGTCACGCAGGCTTTCGAAAAGTTCTCTGACAATATTATTAGCTAGAAAGTCACCACTGAAATGGATTATAAACCATTGCAAAGATGCCCCCCAGAATTAAAAGATTCTGCTTGCTTCTCATGCGCTTTGCATATGTAGTGTTGAGGAAATGACTGTAAACATAGGTCACAGTAAACCTTCCTGCAACACGATGTTAACCTAGCCAATTTACTTTTTAAAAATATTTTTATTCTCCTTTTTCACATTTTCTCCCGAATTTACACCCACCAACATTAAACAACAATCAGCAACAGATATGTCAATCCCCATAACAATAACAACGATCCCATCCTCCCACCAACCCCCAAACATCAGCCCGCATGTTTACACAAACAAATGACAAAAAGGAATCCAGGATTACTCATAGTCATCCTTAATATACACAGCGCCCCCCCAAAACTAATGTTCGATGTTATCCAGTTCTTGAAAGTGCATAATAAATAATGCCCATGATTTGTAGAACCCCTCCGAGCTTCCCCTCAGTTCAAACTTAACCGTCTCAAGGGTCAAGTATTCCAACAGGTCCCCACGCCAGGGCACAGGGTGGAGAGGCCGCTCTCCATCCCAACAGGATCCGCCACCTAGCCAATTAACTTAAGTTGTATTTCCAATTGGTGAGAAAACAACTGTCGTTGACCTCAAAAAAGCTTCAGCAAATACTCCAAAGCAGTTGATAGATTAGTATGTCTGTATCAGTTGTTACTGTCAACAAGGATAGCCACAGCAGAGGCCAGATGGCAACGTTGTGAAAATTAGTTTTGAACAGCAAATACACTTCACAGTGATGGATGATCTGCTAGTATATAATGAGCAGTTGGTCATTCCATTCTCCCTCCAGCTGGAGATTCTCCACAAAGCCACCAAGACTTCATGGGCCACGGGCCCAGTCTGCAGCTTGCTGACTGGGGATATCAGGCAACTGAAGAAATGATCTCCGACTGCCAGGGGTATGCCACTGTACAGACCTGTCCAGAGGGAGCCCCTTATCCCCACACAGTTCCCTACCAGCCTGTGGGAACGATTAGAATCATAGAATTACTACAGTGCAAAAGGAGGCCATTCAGCCCATCAAGTCTGCACAGGCCCTTGGAAAGAGCACCCTAAGTAAGCCCATGCCCCCACTCATCCCCAGAACCCCACCTAGCCTTTTGGACACTAAGGGACAATTTAGCATGCCCAATCCACGCACCTGCACATCTTTGGGATGGGATTGGGAGTGGACCTCTTCATATTTAATCGCAGATATTTTCTCATCGTGGTTGATTACTTCTCCCAATGTATTGAGATGAATGCAGCCACGGAAGCGGCTATCGGTGTCTGTGAGCCATGGCATACCCAAGTGGTACTCTATATTTTTAAAAATATAAATTTGAAGTACCTAATTTTTTTTCCCGTTAAGGGACAATTTGGTGTGGCCAATCCACCTACCCAGCACATCTTTGGGTTGTGGGTATGAGACCCACACAGACACAGGGAGAATGTGCAAACTCCACACAGACAGTGACCCGGGGCCAGGATCGAACCTGGGTTTCGGCGGTGTGAGGCAGCAGTACTAACCACTGCGGCACCATGTAGCCAATGGTGATATTAATGGCCCATAGTTTGCAAATGATTAGAGGGAATGGAGGGATACGGATCCCGGAAGTGCAGAAGATTTAATTTAGACTGGCAGCATGGTCGGCATAGGCTTGGAGGGCCGAAGGGCCTGTTCCTGTGCTGTACTTTTCTTTGTTCTTTGCTTCACTCAACTTGCCATCAGTTGCGGCCTTTCAACACTTTGCCAATTCCCTAAGGTATCCACCATATAACCCTTTGAATTAAAACCCTCCTGAGAAAAAACAAAGACTACCCAATGGCGCTTTTCGTATTGACCCATCACACTGCAATGTTGATGGGCCCCATCAGAGCTCCTGATGGGCAGAAAACTTTGCACAATGCTGCCAAAGAAATTAATCCCACTGTTAGCAGTCAAGGACTGCTGGAATATGCAGGACTGAGAACAGTCCTTCAGACAGAACAGGCTTCCACCTATAATAGGAGACACCGCACTAGAAGCCTGCCCCAGTTACATGAAAATCCATTTTTGGATCAGGATCATAAAAGAGAGGGTATCATTATCTGGAGAGATGATGATCACTCATGGTCATAGCTGATACATATCCTGGAAGGCATGATCAAGCCGTACAGAAGGAGTCTCCTCATTTAAGGGAGCCAGTTGGACACAACCAAGTGTCAGAAACACTGAATACTCCAAAATTAGCAAGGTATTTCCCACTCTTTCTGGCCTCTGAATGTCTTTGACAATTAGTACTATTTCTCAGCATGTTTGCACTGTCACTTTTTTCACATTTTCTAGTGATGGGGCCCATGCATGCAGCTGTTTCAGCCAACGGAAAGTTTACTGTGAATCATTATCCTCCAGCAAAGCAGGCAGACTCTTGAAATCTTCTAATGTTTAGCTTCAGACCCTCTGTTTCTGACGATGAAGATGCAGTCTGACTTCCATCAATGTCTACTTCTGGTCACCTGTAGGAGGAGCGCAATGGTTAATAACTAAGGATAATTTCTATTTGATTTCTCCCCCTCCATATTGCAGGGATGTGTTGCATCTGCTGCTCAGTGCCTTCCTGCATAATGTAGCTTGGATCAGGTATTAGGCAGAACGTGCAACATCCTCTGCTGTGTGAAATGAGTTTAGGCAATTTCCACCTAGTTCCTGGTGGGGCTGGGTATGCAAACACTGTTCTCTCTAATTTAGCATTATTGTAACAATGAGAGAAGACTTCCTCAAACGTGCAGAAGGAATTCTTATGTAAGCACTTTGTAAGTATAGGAAATAAGTCACTTGTGGAACTTTTTTTACAAATGTTTCTGTAAATTGGCTGTCTAAATCTGATTATTTTATAATTTAGGGTAAGTTTATGGAGCTGTGGAAAGCAGTTTTATGTTTTTAAAAATAAATTTACAGTACCCAATTCATTATTTTTTCCAATTAAGGGGCAATTTAGCGTGGCCAATCCACCTAACCTGCACATCTTTGGGTTGTGGGGGTGTACCCACGCAAACACTGGGAGAATGTGCAAACTCCACACGGACAGTGACCCAGAGCCGGGATCGAACCTGGGACCTCGGCAACAGGGCTAACCCACTGCGCCACCATGCTGCCCGCAGTTTTATGTTTTTAATGCAATGGGATTTCCAAGCAGCTCCATGAGTTGCTCCTTTCTATTTTCACTGTCGCAGCAGTTGAAGCTGAGGACGTACCTGAGCCATTACCACTTCCTGTTTACTTTTCAATGCTTTGAGCAGACAATGTTCTGACATTGTAGACAATGCAATTGGGAAACAGTTCAGTTTGTAACATCGAGAGGAGTGCATCAGATGTGGAACAGCTAAAACCTATTGTGGCTGTAATGAATGTTGCATCAAACACTGGTGTAATACACAAGTAATCATTTAAAGCCAAGCTTGAAGGGATCATGCTAACTGATTTTGTTATAAGCTGCGACATATATAGAGCACGATTGTGAGAGCTAAGAAAGCCTCTTGTTTTCTGCTGACTTACTTTCACTTGTCGTGTGTCATGGGGACTAGCTGCAAGTCTCAAAGTCTGTCTGAGCTCCTTAAACTAAGGTTGCCATTCTCATGTCAATATAATCTCCTGATTATTTAACTTTGTGTAGTTTTCCATGCACTGTAACTAACCTCGATCTCAAGTGCTTAAATTAACAATGTTGTATCAGACAAAGAGCTCCTGGCTCTTAAGTGTAGCATTTACCATTTGAATGAGGAGGAAACTTCAGAACAGTGATCCAGATGAATCACAATTTTGGAGCACATCTTAATCTGCCTTCAGAAGATTTTATTATGCAATAGTTATTTTTTGTTGTGTAAAAGTTTTTGAATGAGTAAATTGTTTAAATTAGTTTAGAATTATCCAAAGAACACTATGATTAAGACCAGAATCATGTCTTGTAAACTTTAGCTGAAAGAACAGTTGTTTTGAGTTACATTTATAGAAATTGAATGTTAAACAACTATACTGGATACAGCCCCCAAACACGGGGAGAATGTGCAAACTCCACACGGACAGTGACCCAGAGCCGGGATCGAACCTGGTACCTCGGCGTCGTGAGACAGCAGTGCCAACCACTGCGCCACCGTGCTGCCTATTCTCGGCTGTAATTAATCTTTCGGTATGTTGATTAAGTTTTGGCTTCTTTTGAATGCTTTTTCTCTGATCTGTGCTTGTTACTGGATATAGTTGGAAGTTTGCCTTGGTGTTGCATAATTGTGGCACCAACTACAAGCAGCATTAACTGGTTACAGTGCAACCATTGTCTGTCTTGTAGGTGTTGATATTTTAGATTGAAGTACACAAACGAGTTTCTGTATTTTAATTTCATTTGGGAAATTGTCAAATACACAGTGCTTTGTAACATGTCCATGCATGTGCTTCCATAGACCAATGCTCGGAGCTGGAAAGTAGTAAAAGTGAAAAGTTGCATATAGTTATCTCAAAAGGTTTCTCTGTATCCATCCGATGTAGACCTTTCTTAATTTCAAGTACTTTGTCAATTATTTGCCCATTCTGCAAGTTTATCCAGGCCCTCCTCATTCCAAAGTTCGAATTGTAAATTATGACCAGCAGAGGTCCCAGCACGGACAGTGACCCAGGGCCAGGATTCGAGCCCGGGTCCTCAGCGGCGTAGGCAGTAATGCTAATCACTGTGCCACCGTGCTGCCCTTAAACACACTTGTCTTGTTTCTCAATTCATAATTCAATGTCTTTCTATCAATTCCATGTCCCTGGTAAATACCAAAGTAAACATATTTAATAGTTCTACCATCTCTTTCTTGTTACCCTGGGTGGAATTCTCGCCCGGGGCCGGCGTCAATCCCGCCCCCGCCGTGTCCCGAATTCTCTGCCCCCCTGAGATTCGGCGGGGGTGGGAATCGAGCCGTGCCGGTTGGCGGGCCCCCCGCGGCGATTCTCCAGCCCACGATGGGCCGAAGTCCCGCGGCTGACAGGCCTCTCCCGTCGGCGTGGTTTAAACCACCTACCTGACCGGCGGGATTGATGGTGTGGGTGGGCTCCGGGGTCCTGGGGGGGGGGGGGGGGGGGGGCAGTAGGGCAGGGCGATCTGACCCGGTGGGGGGGGGGGGGGGGTGCCCCCACGGTGGCCTGGCCCGCGATCGGTGCCCACCGATCGGTGGGCGGGCCTGTGCTGTGCGGGCACTCTTTTTCTTCCGCCCCCGCCATGGCCTTCACCATGGTGGAGGCAGAAGAGACCCCCTCCCCTGCGCCGGTATGATGTCAGCAGCTGCTAACGCTCCGGCGCATGCACTGACTTAACGCCAGCCGGCGAAGTCCTTTCGGCCCCGGCTGGCGTGGCGACAAAGGCCGTTCACGCCAGCCGGTGGAGTGGGAACCACTCCGGTGCGGGCCTAGCCCCTCAATGTGAGGGCTTGGCCCCTAAAGATGCAGAGAATTCCGCACCTTTGGGGCGGCCTAACGCCGGAGTGGTTCACATCGGGACCCCCCGCCCCGCCGGGTAGGAGAGAATCCCGGCCCCTGTCTCTCCCATAATGATCCTATTCCCATAACAGCCTTTTAAAAATTAATGTGCCATCAAGTAATTTACTATTTTGTTTTTATGTTGCTTGATAATTTAGTTTGAGTTCCTTTCTGCCTCAATTTAAATTTCTCTCCTCCTTTATTTGTATTCTCGCTTATCCTGTCTACTCTGCTGCTTATGTACTTCAATTGTCCTTATTTGTCCATGGAGTCTCACTAACGTTTTGTTTGTTCCTCTTAGTGGAGTATATAGGGGAGACGGTGGCGTAGTGACATTGTCACTGGACTAGTAATCCAGAGACCCAGAGTCCTCTGGGATCGCAGATTCAAATCCTGCCACTGCAGATGGTGAAATTTGAATTCAGTAAAAATCGGCAATTACAAGTCTAGTGATGACCATTGTCGATTGTTGTAAAAAAAACCTATTTGGTTCACTGATGTCCTTTAGGGAAGGAAATCTGCCATCCTTACCTGGTCTGGCCTATGTGTCTCCAGACCCACATCAATGTCTTAACCTGCCCCTCAAGGGCAATTGGGGATGGGCAGTAAATTGTCCCATGAACAAATTTTTAAAAATATATTTTTCCTGCTTCCATTACTGCTTGCCAATACAGTTGGCCCAGTTAATTTTCCTAAATTCTATTCTCAATCCCTCAAAATCAGCTTTCCTCCAATCTTATTAAATTGGTTTCCGTCATACGAGTTTAAACTGCTTATATTCCTTGTAGATCCTTCTCTCCACATGTTTAAAACCGTTGCCACTTCCCTGATTACCCTTTCAAATGGGGCACAAGTCCCATTCCCTGTGTCGGTGGAGCCCATCCTATCGGTATAGAACTTTCCTGTTCCAGGACTGATGCCACTGTGCCATGAAAGGGAACCCCTCTTTCCCACACCAGTCCATTAGCCACATGTTACTTCTATTGATCTGTCTGCGCCTATGGTAAATTGCACATGTGGGATGCTGCTGTTTACTTTAGAGCCTAGCTCCTGACTCTTTCAGCTGGGGCGCCACCCATACTGCCTATGTCATTTGTTCCAACAAGGACTACAATGGCTGGATTTACCCCCTCCCTTCCCAAGTTCTTCAGCTGCTGTGCGATATCTCTTACCCTGCCACTAGTTACCCTGCCACTGTATAGGCAACACATCCTTTGGGATTGTCATTCTTGGCTGAGGAGGACGTTATCTATCCTCCTAATTATAGAGTCCCCTATTACTTCTACATTTCTCTTCACACTTCCATCAGATGCTCCCCTCAGACTGCCTTTTGAGTTACATGCACTGTGCTGTGGCTGTCCTTGCTGTAGCTGTTCTCCTTGTTCTCTTGGGTAATGAGTATATTATACCTGTTGGACGAGGACAAGTGTTTGTGTCCTCACCACCTCTTAATCCCTGCTACCCGTTAGCCTGAGTCATACCCCCCTTTCTTGAACCTCTGCCCTCCTCTGGGGGTGTGGCAGTATTCTGGATTGAATTTTTCAGAAATCCATCCCACCCATAATTGTCGGAGTCTCTCTAAATTGTGCTCGTGCTCAGTGACTCTGAGCCACAGAGATGTGAGATGGAGATATCTCCTGCAAATGTGTTTACTCATGGCAGTCTTGCTGTACACAAACTCCCGCATTGTGCAGTCCAAACACAACCTGCTCTACCACATCTTAGACTAGATTATTTATTTAAAGTATTTTATTCACTGATTATTTGTGGTTATATGAAGTAGTTTAACTACTTCTGCAGCGGCATGGTGGCATAGTGGTTAGCACTGCTGCCTCAGTGCCAAGGACATGGGTCCAATTCTGGCCTCTGGTGACTGTGTGGAGTTTTGCACTTGTCTGCGTTGGTTTCCTCGGGTCCGGATGCTGCGGTTTCCTCCCACAGTCTAAAGATGTGCAGGATAAGCACACTGGGCTAAATCGCTGGCTTTTAAAGCAGACCAAGGCAGGCCAGCAGCACGGTTCAATTCCCACACCAGCCTTCCTGAACAGGCGCCGGAATGTGGCGACTAGGGGCTTTTCACAGTAACTTCATTGAAGCTTACTTGTGACAATAAGCGATTTTCGATAGGGGGACTGGCCATTCTAAATTGCTCCTTCATGTCCAATGGTGGGGTTACTGGATTACAGGGATAGGGTCGGGGCATGGGCCTAGGTAGGGTGCTCTTTCCAAGGGGCTGTGCAGACATGATGGGCCAAATGGCCACCTCCTGCACTGTCGAGATTCTGTAGTCTTGTGATTCTAGTTAAGACATGCATTATATATGTTTATTCTCTGGTCCTAATTTAGAGAAAAACCCTTAAAACACACCAGACAATTGCACCAAGCAAAAACCTCCTACACTGATCCTGACACAGATGCCAAAGACTTAATCAGCCCATGTTGACCATGGATCCATTTCAAACTAGTCATAGGTAACTGTAGCTGCCAACTTGTTTACCATTGATTTTAAGTCTGTGAATGAAGCTACTAGCTACGTTTAAAATTAAATGATGATTTCTTATTACTGAGCTGAAAGTACTCTGCAAAACATTTTTGCTGTTATTTTTCAATATTTCTGGTAGCTCTTGTTAGAAGAGAATGTGCAAAATAAGCAAGATTTCTTTACTGATCCTGAATCAGCTCCTGTTCCCACTGTGAGTACTTAGAATGAATCTAAACTGAATGGAATTGAATTTCATTTCATATTTGGATTGGATTGGATTTGTTTATTGTCACGTGTACCGAGGTACAGTGAAAAGTATTTTTCTGCAAGCAGCTCAGCAGATCATTCAGTCCATGGAAGAAAAGGGAATTAAACAAAATTCATGAAAATACATAATAGGGCAACACAAGATATACAATGTAACTACATAAGCATTGGCACATTTTAGATGTACTGCAGTTGGATGTATCTCAACATTTAAAATTGGTGGTTAAGAAGTGAATTTTGTGCATATGAAGGCACAGGGAAGCCAATCTTAATCGTTTTTCTCTGAGCACTTCCAAATTAGATATAACAATAAAAAACTTTGTATTCTTTTACGCATGCATCAACCGAGCTACAGAACTGCATCATTGCTGCCACCAGTGACATTACCATTTCCTACTCTAGTTACCCGGTGCAGCTGCTGAGTGACAACTGCTTCATCTTTAAGTTGTGGGGGTGAGACCCACGCAGATACAGGGAGAATGTGCAAACTCCACACAGACAGTGAACCAAGGCCGGGATTAAACCTGGATCCTCGGTGCCATGAGGCAGCAGTGCTAACCATTGTGTCACCCTATTTTGCTCTTCGTTATAAGCCACTGTTGTTAAATTGGTGTTCTGAGATCAAGGAAGCACATGTTGCATCCCTCCATGTCCTTGCCCTTCCCTATATCTTGTAATGTCCTTCAACTACACAATGCTCTGATATCTGTGCTCCTCTAATTCAGGCGCCTTGTGCATTTTCCAATCGTAACTGCTTCATCATTGGTGACTGTCTGCAATTGCCTGGGCCCCAAGTTCCGGAATTCTCTCGCTACACCGCTGAACCTTGCTTTCCTTGCAAGGTTTTTGGCCCCATGACCTGTTGAAGCGAGGCCCCTTTAAGGGGTGAGCTCTGGTTGGACCATGTGACCCATTCATACAATAGGATGGGAGTGTGTGTGCAGCTGAAAAGAGGGCGGGTATCTCCATTTTTGGATTTGAAAGTGGAGAAAATACAGCCTGTATCACAACACTATATAGTTCTTGTTTGTAAATAAATAGTTTACAGTTGATTATTGACTTGTGGTCAGCTGGAGTCCCCATTACTACATGACATAATATCGGCTCAGTGTTATACGTTAAATTTACAATGCTCCTGTGAAGCACCTTGGCCTGTTCCATTATGTTAAAGGCCCTATATAAATTTCAGTGGCTGTTGTGACGTGTGTCCACTCAATGGCGGCACAGGAATCAGACCATTTTTACTTTGAATTTTGATATGACTATAAAGATGGCATGGATATTGAGTAGATTTAAAGACAAACTTCCTCAAGTCAGCAAAAGGAAATGAAAACATTGCATGATTTTAAATAAGTCAAACACAAAACGTCAGACCAAAAATCGTTCAGGTCCCTCGAATAGCAAGGCTTTGAGATTAGGGTTCATCATGTGATCCATAAATTTCTACCTTTAACTTCAAACATATATTGTGGTCATCATCACTGTCCATTTTTTCTGAGTTTGTTTCCATTGTTCTTTAAGTTTGGTGCTGATCAGGGTGAGGATCTTCTGTGTTGGAGAATGGAACCTCTGCATTTCAGATCTTCATCGTCTGCATCAGGCACTAAATAAACCACAACCAGATGCAGTAAAACTGCCTTCTGCTCTGTCCCAACAAAGTGCCTCAGTCCCAATGGCAGCATGGTGGCGCAGTGGTTCGCAATGCTGCCTCAAGGCGCCGAGGTCCCAGGTTCGATCCCGGCTCTGGGTCACCGTCTGTGTGGAGTTTGCACATTCTCCCCAAAGATGTGCAGGCTAGGTGGATTGGCCAAGCTAAATTGCACCTTAATTGGAAAAAATGAATTGGGTGCTCTAAATTTATTTTTTTTAAAGTGCCTCAGTCCCAAATTATTTTGTGACTCTTATGGTTATTCTCCATTTTCTTTGTAGTTTCATTATTAAGCACTCTCACTGCCCAAAACCTTTCTTCCTGAATTTACTTCCCATTCATATTCATATTCAATGAAACTAATTCTTCTGAATCTTGTTTTGTGCATTAGCTAACTGACTCGCATCTTACTCTGATGCGACATTTTGGAGCCTGAGGCTTTTGCTGCATAATGCCATTTTCAAAATCTAAATGTAATGTGACGGGGAGTTTGGAATATCAGATGGGTAATGAAAGAAAGTCTTTTGCTGTTTTATCTTTTACAGAAATTGGAGAAGATTAGTTTGGGGGCTAGGGAGGGAAAGTATTTCGAAATTGAAATGAATTGAATTCAGTGGAGCAGGTGCAAAAATAAATTGGAGCATATCGGGGTTGAGGCAGATTGGAAAGTAACAAATTTGGAACGCACAGGGAAGTGATTTTTGGTTTAAGTTGATCTTGCAGTTGGATGATATTGACAATGTCGCTTTTATAAACCCATTTCTTGTTGCCCTAAAGAAGCTAATTTGTAGTGGACCTTCTCCTCTAATTGCAGCAGTGTTTGCACAATAACACTGAAGAAATTGGTGCAGATTAAAATTCTTAATAAATTAGAAATCAAGTGTTAACAAAAAAAATGGTTGGGTGGAATTTTCCCAAAGTTTGTCTGAGTGTGAGGTCTGTCAACTGACATGTATCTCTCCAGAAGCACAGCCGAGTTTTCACTCCAGATTTTCTTTAAAAGATTCCCCGATCCGCGCAAAAAATAAACACTTCTGCCCCTTTATTTGAGTTTTAAAGTTATATCATGGTACCAATGACATCATCAAGCCATCACTTTTGAATGTTAAGCAGGTCCTTGCCTACTGTAACAGGTAAGTTGGTGATCGACAGGATTGGAGTGATCTCATGCCAGTAACTTTACACTCTCCATGCATTATTCACACAGGGTGTGGAAGGTTAAAATTCCAGCCATTGCATTTAATTTAGACTAACAAATTCACTTTCCCACGGCATCTTTCATAACCTCACAATGCCTCAAGAGCTTCACCATTAATGAATCGTAGTCACTGTTATAATATGACTATCAATTTGGACACATCAAGGCCCCACAAACCACAATAAAATAATTGATCAGATCATTTGTTTTTGTGAAGTTGGTTGAAGGATAAACACTGGCCATGGTGCACAAAATGTTGCAACCTTATCAAACAGTGGAAGTTTTAAACATGTCACTATCATTCTTTGCTTATTATCAATTAGATTAACACAAACCAAAATAGCAAACAGTACAAAGAATGTTCAATTTTGCAAAAGTCACATATGCAGAACATAAATTAACTGATAGCTGAGAGTGATAACAATTCTGTTGTCTCACTGTCTGATCAGATGGCAAGAAACTTGAATGAAACTTGAGACCATGGGGAATGCTCCCATGTAGATTTTTGATTTTATTGCTAGCAGTGGAATAATACTCCGTGTTGCTCGTAAAGTCGATTCACTACATTCAAACTTCAGTGTTAACTGATACAATGTGACCAGTTTTCTCACTATGATAATCCACATGATTGTAAGGCAGAAAGGTAGATCATAATGTTGAATCTTATGTAAATGAAATTCAAACCCTTCAACTTTATTGGTGGTCTGTAATCAGATTGCTGATCTTAGCTGCACGTCACCAACACAGATTTAGTTCAACCAAATGACCTGTTTTTGTGTTGTATATTCTATGGAAATAGGACATCAAAGACACACACTATTTGCATTTTTAACAGCCTATCTTCAGTTTTCCAGTATAGTACACACTCCTTGATTGTTTGATGGTACATCCTTTTGGCCAAAAAGAAAACCAAAGGCAAACAACGATATGTTCAGCTTTTGAAATTTAAAGATGGCTACGTAGATGTGTACAATTTCAAGGAATTGGAGTCGTTCTAAAAATCATTTGATTGATCTTTCTGGAACATGCATTCTTTTTGTATTAAGAGGATTAAGTACCAATCCTATACTTCCATGCTCATATTGCATTGTAAGAATAACGTTGCGCAAGTGACAAAGGCAAACTTAAAAATTAAAACATTATTTTAAAAAATCCTTCTCAAAACATGCATGAATAAAAACATGTATCTGAAATCCCTTCATAAAATGTAAGTATGCATTATTGGAGGCCAGTACAAAAGGTTATTGTTTTTTAAAAAAACATAGAATTTTGTTAAAATCAAAAAAAGTGGATCTGTCCTTCCTTGCCAAAATGACCACTCCAACAAAATTGCTTCCTAGCTGTGTGACTGGGTAGCAATCTGAAACATGCCACACAGGGGACAAATGGGCTGTATAAAGATTTTAACTGAGATGCGTGCATATGCAGTTCAAGGACTACGTACAGTAAAGGAAAATTAAAGTGAACATTGCGCTCCGATTTTGCAAATTGTTTTCATGACTAAGACCACCAGCTGTAGCTAGTCTAGTTCTGTCGTATAAGCTCCTGAGGGGTTGGTGAAATACTGTCAGGAATGGGAAACCGAGCTGTATGCGGGTTATTTCACTCTCATCTGTCTAGGGGGAAACATTCTAGCATCAACTAGCGCCTGGGCCCGAGATTCTACTTGCTTTGTTCCAATAATATCCAAGACAGTATAGAGCAGTGTTTTTCAAACTATTTTTCCGGGATCCATTTTTACTAACCGGCTGACCTTCGCGACCCACGCCGGCCAATGAGCGGGCAAGCATGTGCAATGCGGCCTCATTTTTAAAAAATATGGTCGGGGCCTTTTTGAAGGCCACTCGCAGCCGGCATTGCGAATTTGCGCAATCAGGAGCGCCACAACGGACGGCTTCGCAACCCTCCTGACACCCACCGTGGTCGCGACCCCGACTTTGAAAATGCCTGGTATAGAGAAACCAGAATATTCTGCGGAATGTAATTCCAGAACTTTGCATGGGCATTAAAACATTTGGTACATTCCAACATTGGGCTGAATAGTACTTACTTTTAAGTAATCCTTTGCACACATTATAAAGGTTCACATCATGGTCATGGTGCCTGCACTATATGCTATGGTATAGCACCCAAAGTTTGCATCAAAGTCTTCCTTCAAGGGCAAACTTTTATAAAAGCAGTGGCTGCACAATGCTTATTCACTGGTGGGTCACATGGGGTGAGGTTGTCAAAACTGCTGTCACTGTTGACTGCTCCTTCATTCAGTGTTCAACAGAACTGTTACCGGAACTGAAATGCCTGGTTTCACATTGCAATTTGACATGGGAATCCACTTCCTGCAATCCCGTTTAAACATCTGCAGCAAGCCATGTGATTTTGATGAGTTCCTGAGTTTTGGAGCCTTCGTGTGCTTTTCCGAAAGTATGATAGACTGTTTCAAAGCTGTTTATACTTTATTGTTCACCGTTTGTTTTGGCTGTTTCCTGTGCCCCGTCTAAATAACTCGAGAAAGCTGTTGCTGTTTATTAGTCTGTTTTTAAAGTATCCCAATGTTATGTCACAACTGAGCAATTTAACATGAGGGATTCAACATAAATGCAGTGGAGTTCCGATTACATGCAATTGTATTGCAAGTTGAAATATTGTGATTTCAGTTTTAATATTTGCAATGTGTTCTTCAGGAGGTCCCAGGTGATCTAACACTAGACATCTTACTGAACATGTCAGATACGAAAGTCTGTGAAGCCATGAAGAGGTATGGGGCCAACCCTGAAGAATGCTGTCGGCTGAATGCTGCCCTCTCGTGCTTAAGGAGCGTAAATGATTCAGGTAATTGTTGCTGCATGGCTCTTAGTGTTCCTGTCAGCATGGTCTTAAGAGTTTTTCATCATACCTTAAAAACCTTTGAAAAGTTACTGAACACTAACAATTGATTGAGGATGGATTGCAAGATGAAGTACCAAATGTTATGATGTGCTCCCACTTTTTCTAACCCTCTTCCCCCCCCCCCCCCCCCCCCCGCCCAAGGTTCTGCAAGCATATTGTTTAAGAAACAAGTGTTTCTTATTATCAGTGACTTCTGAGAATGTTGAGATTTGTTTGGTAGCCATCATATTGCTGATTAATATGACGTGCAAGTTCCTGTGCTGCCTGGATCTTTCCCCATCTCCTTTCCAGGCAACACTTTTTCAGAACGTTTCCAATCCGGAACAAAATGAAACAGGAAATTGAACCTGTGCTCAATGTTGTTCATGTCTATTTAAATTTCTTTTCGTCCGTTGACTAATTTCTTTTTGCAAACATATTCTCTGGAGAGTGAGGAAGTAACTTCCTAGGTCTGTGTATATTATTGAGATTAGATGCGTTCGACCCAGGGAATATATAATGTTATCGTTCCTGACACTAAATTTAATTTATATGTTGAGCAGTGCTGGTCAGGATTGTATATTACTTGCAAAATGATACCTGTTTGATCTGTGGTTTGCCGCTTGCTACATTTCTCAAGTGCACAATAGAAAATGCATTTTATCGTGCTATATGTTCAACTTTTAAGTGATCAAGATAATTATTCTGAAGGTTTGGTTCACTGCGTGTGATTGATTTATATTGTTTATCAAATGTACGATAGCTTAAGAAGATAAGTACAGACTAATCCACTAAAAAATCCAGGCTGATGCATGGAGAATAAATTCAAATTTCAAATGTAGAGATAATTCAAATCAGGCTTCAAGTTCAATTGTTGAGATCACTTTTAATAAAATTAGTTAAAATGCAAGCTTTATTGTAGAACAAAAGTGCTCCTTGTGTTTACAGTGCCATCATTTGTAAGTGATCTGAGAAGGCACTTCTGCTCACAAATGATTGAAACTTTGTTCCTGGTTCCAGACCCTTTCTGATGGGGGTAATGTCCATGCACAGTAGCTTTTTTAATAAACAGTCTTCAATGAAGAAAACTGTCATACAAGAGGTATAATTGACAAATCGATGCGAACCCAAAGATGTTGGATGACCAAAAGCTTGGTCCAGGAGCAACCTCCAGTCATAAGCAATTTATAATGATCTGTGGTCCCATTCTATCTCATTTTAAGCATCTATTTTAATCCCATCTTCATTGTGAGCTTTATAACAGTGTGTGATCAGGATATAGAATTAATTTCATTGTTCTAACATTAACCTTTATAACAAATCACAACTTGTGCTTCCTGGACTTCAGATCAGTGTAAAACTTGGATGAGTTTTTTCCGTATTGTGTTCTGTATTGATTTCCATAGCCCACTCATGTTTGGATTATTCAGTGCTAAACATGAGGCTATTCTGCAGGCCAGGTTCACAAAAATTTGACTGTATCCTGAATGTTGTCGACATGTGACATTACATGCATGCAGTTACACTAAATAGTTGTCAGAAGCAAGAATTTTATCTGCTTTAACTTTTCTCCCAATCCAGAGAATGTGAAATTTATTCGAACATCAATTGCTGTTCTGCCTTAATTCTGCCAATTCAGGTCTTATTGTTCTATTACTCCTTTATTGATTTATTTTCCTTACCGAGAGGTCAATGATCCGGAGTTATATATTAAGGTAATTGATGGGATTAAAGGACAGTTGCGTGATTTCTTTCACCCAGAGGATGATGTAGGTTTGGAAGTAACAGCCTGAAAGGGTGTTACAGGCAAGAGGCTCGTGAAGTGCTCTAACCCACACACAAAGCTACAGACCAAGAGCTGGAATTTGTGATTAGGCTCGGTACTAACATAGACAAGATGGGCAGAATGGCCTATTCTTGACAGTGAATTTGCATGATTTTGTGGTTCTCTTATTCACCCATTTTGCTCACTGAGCCATCAGCAGGATGATAAGCTTAGCAAATGTTATGTGTCTTGCTGATTGTAGGACGAAAGTGAGTGTCTGTAAATATAGGACAACGATTTATAAGACCATGACCATTCATGAAATTGGGTTCAGATAGGGGTTGGTTTAGTACGCTGGGCTAAATAGCTGGCTTTTAAAGCAGACCAAAGCAGACCAGCAGCACGGTTCAATTCCAGTACTAGCCTCCCTGAACTGGCGCTGGAATGTGGTGACTAGGGGCTTTTCACAGTAACTTCATTGAAGCCTATTTGTGACAATAAACAATTTTCATTTTTTCATTCTTCATTTCATTTCATCTATTGAATCCCTACAGTGCAGAAGGAGACTATTCTATCTAAATGACTTAAGGCTTAGAAGCCAGGCTTTTTGCATTTAAGTGCGAACTGTATTCTTATGTCTCCACTTTGAACTAATCTCAGTTTTAACACCTAAAATTCTGTACTCTATTGTTCCCCACTTTGCTTAAATATCTGTTTACCCTGATTCTAAGCTAATTTGCATATCAAACCCTCTCTTTAAGGAAAATTAAGTCATTGGTTGGGGTCTCCTTTTTCTGTTCAGGTTGGGTTAAAAGTTAAAAAGGGAAGGCAGGTGCAGGAGTGGCAGCAGGTAAAATGGTGGGAGGGGGGGAAAGAGATGATTGGGGAGGGGTGTAAGGATGTTTAGGCGGTTTGCTGTTGTCGTGGTTGTTTTTTTTTCTTAATGTATATATTTGAAAATGCCTGAAATAAAATGTTTTTCAAAAAACATGTAAGCATGCATGCCTATACCGTCGATCTGTGAATAGCTAAAAATTACCAATAAAAGGTTCATATTTAAATGGGTCTCGAGCCCTCATGATCAAGTCATCACTCTGCACAATATTACAACATCTTTCGGACTTTCTGCCTATTTCTTCCTGCAGTGTTTTATTCTTGTAATGATTCATCTTTCCCCATGGTTGGATATTAGCAATGAATTCTGACTCTTGCCTCAGTTCCAGAATCCATATTATTTATGTGTTATAGTAACTAACAGGGCTCCCAACAAAGGTCCATGTGGGACATTGCTTAAGAGGGTGTTGTTGCCCATGAACTTCCATGTGTTGGCCCATTGTGAGGTACTGCGGTTGTTTGCCATTGTAGGTTCTGGGTAACTAGGAAACTCCTGCTATTAAAGCCTGCCATAGGCGTTTAGAAGATTTTACAGGCTACTGATCAATCAGTTTGGCCACGTTACTGGGGCTGGTTTAGCACAGTGGGCTAAACAGCTGACTTTTATTGCAGAACAATGCCAGCAGCACGGGTTCAATTCCCGTTCCAGCCTCCCTGAACAGGCGCCGGAATGTGGCGACTAGGGGTTTTTCACAGTAACTTCATTGAAGCCTACTTGTGACAATAAGCTGTTGTTGTTGTTGTTGATGATGATGAGGGGGAGGGGGAGGAGAGAAGTAGTTCCGTTTTGGGCTCGTAGCGTGGGGTCATTATCTGCTCTTGCAGTGTCCAGAACGACCCCGCTATAAAACAACACTTTGGGCTTCGGTGAGGAACGCCCCGCTGAGGCCACACTGCCAGGGTGCCCGGCTGGCACTTCCAGGGTGCCAGGTACCAGCCTGCCTAGAGCCTAACCACCCAGGGGCCTCCGATGGCTTTGGAGACCCCCCCCCCCCCGCCAGGTGCTGTTACGCCAGGTACATATTTGTGTGGGTCAGTGCTAAACGGCGCCATGGCAAGGCCTCCCAGGTGAGGGAGTTAGTTTCTGAGCGCTAGGCTAATCCGGCACAGAAATATTTAAATAAGCCTAATGGTCCACTAAATATGTAAATCTGGATGCCGCAGAGCAAAGGTGGGTTCCAGATCTCTTCTCGCGAGATCTCTTGGATCTCGCATCACACGAGATTTAACGGTCTCAGCGGGTCATTGGGTCGGGTGAGGTGAGGCCGTTCGATCGCACCCAGAGTTTGTATTTGGATAATTCTGCACGCACATCATGTCTCATTCAATTCCTATCTGGTTCAAATTATCTATAAATTTAATTTTAGCATTGTTCGGGACTACACAGGCAGCCCTCTGCACAGCTTCCATTTTGAAAATCTGAACTGTTTGGTTTTTTAAAAAACCTGTGATAATGTACATGCAGGTCAAGAAAGCCGCAGATTCTATTTGATTTGTGCGGAGTTTCGTTTGCAGTTGGGCTATAGTTTGATTCTGCAATTGGTTTCGATATCTCGTGCAAACTGGGTAAATTTGTCCCAAGGCCCTGGTGCTATTGGCTTGCTGCCACTGTAGTATTCCCTTGTATGAATGTTGTGATTCCTGAAAGTTTCGTGCTGACATTTCCCACTTAGACTGACTTGTATGCTGACGGTTTAGTTGGCAAATTCCTGAGGAGATTCAACTGCCGTATCTTTGCTCCAGCTTAATCGAAAATTGGCAGTGCAAGGGGAAGGATGGGAGTTTCCCCACACGTTATGTAAAATATGTTGCCGAGTTGGCTGCTTCACAAAAGGTAAGGATTAACAAACCGCCATCAGTTGTGTTACTCGATTCATCTCGATATCAAGCCAACTCCGGAAACTTAGAATTGAAAACTAAAATGCCCAAACTGGTCGAAACAGATGCAGATTCTTTGTTACAAAGGAAATCTCTGCAAATGAAATTACACAATATTTCAATTTGGACGCTACAATTTTCCATAGAATCCCTGTTTTCCCTGTATACATTCTGTGAAAAATTGTGGTGTCCGATTTGAGCTTTCAGATTGAAATGTAGTGTAATTCCATTTGCCGAGATTTCCTTTGCAAGGATGAATATGCACCTGTTTCGATCAGTTTGAACAAATCTGATTTGAGCTGCGTTTGATTTCATTCCTACCAGCATTGTCAGTAATAGGTAAAGGTTCTAACTTGGGGCCAAATTATTTACTTTCCTCTTTCAATACAACCAGAATCTTAACCCATGTGTGTTGTTCCTTACCTCCTTGGATATTTGTAATTTTGGTTTATTTTGGTCATTGACCATTGAGATCATACACAAGGGATACAGAATTGTGAAATGTTCAACGCATTTAAACCGGTCATTGTATCCATAAAGTCGTATGCATTTAATAATCTTTGTATCAGTTTTCTTCAATTTTAATTGATTTATTCTGTCTATCTGTTTCCCTTCCTCCTTCCTAACGTACATAATGGGAAAATTAAAGGAATTGTTGAATCTTTGAATAAAACGCAAATTGACATCTGTCATTTGGTATTTTATAAAGTGTCAAACTATATGCCATGTTGCTTCATTATTTACCTTTCTTTGCTTTATTTTATTTTAAAATGTTTTGTCACTAGACATTCAGTGATTTGTTTTAAAATAAATTTAGAGTACCCAATTCATTTTTTCCAATTAAGGGGCAATTTAATGTGGCCAATCCACCTACCCGGCGCATCTTTGAGTTGTGGAGGCGAAACCCACGCAAACACGGGGAGAATGTGCAAACTCCGCAATAACAGTGACCCAGAGCCAGGATCGAACCTGGTACCTCGGCGCCGTGAGGCAGCAATGCTAACCACTGCGCCACCGTGCTGCCCTGACATTCCGTAATTTGTTAAGAAATTTTAAAGGCAAATGTTGCTGCATTACTGAATTTTGATCTTTATTTTGTATTCCTTTTAAATAGGTGGCGAGCTCCAAGATGATGCTGTTCTTTGGACTTCATCTGAAACAAGACGAGAAAGCAGTACTGTCCCTCCTTCAGAGCTGGGGTGTTCTGTTGGCTCCAGACAGCCACACAGTCCTTCCCCTGTTCCCAAACTAATTCACCCACAGCCACGTTCAATATCTGTCTCTGTCATTCCTACATCGGATTACATATACTTGCCAAATCGGTTAGAAAACTTAGTAGACCCCTTTTCACAGTCCCCTCGACCAGGACGGCGAATATCAGGTTCTCAAACCATCACAACTACACCACCAGCCACTCCTCCCTCAAAGAAGAAACATCGTTTTAAACCACCCCGAACTCCACCGCCACCCTCTAGAAAACTTATTCAGCTTTTTCCTGGTTTCTCGGGACTCACCAGGAGCAAATCTCATGAGTCGCAACTGGGCAATAGGATAGATGAGGTACCAACAATTAAGTAAGTAAGATTTATATTTGTGTTAATGCGATTTGAAAACTTTTCCGATCAATGAATGTGGTGCATCTACAAAAGGCTGGGCCTTTTTCAATAAAGCCTTTTTAATTGAGAAGGCGTTGCTAGATTTTCAAGATTCACCTGGTTATAAAGGTTTATTAACTCTTTGGTTGTGAAGGGGGTTTGTATTTCAGGATATAATATTTTTCATCAAATGGTTGCGCACAACACTGGGCGTGGAATATGTTAATGTGCTGATTTGTGCAAGTTGCATACAGAACAAGCGCAATAACAAGTGCATGTTGGGTTAGTAAGTTTTTCTAATTCGCTGTTTTTTGGTTGTCTGTTTTGCCTGAGTATTACTGAAATGGATACATATGGCATTTGGCATGCCAGGAATGAATACCGAACAATTCTCTCTGATGCATACTATTTTTCACACAGACATGAAATAGCATTGATTTTAATGTGCCATTATGTTCAAAGGCCAAACCATAGTTACTCACGTACCCCCTACTGTTCATCTGCAGAGTAGCATAGGAAAGAGAAGAAATCTGCTCAGCTGAATTGTCAGCCGGTGGTGTACAGTATCTTGTGTGAAATAGTAGACTTCAGGGATGGAAACATTGAAAATTTGGCATTTAGAAATCCCAGCCAGGATAATCAACCCACATGAATGATTAAAGTGGATTTTTATTTTAGAATTTCGATATGCAGAATGTGTTGTGCTTCACCATAAAATAGTGCTGACAATTCATGTACTTGTGGAAGTGGGTATAGCAAGGCAATCTAGCTAAAACTCTTATAATTTGTCCAGTGTTTGTTCCTCTTTTCTGGTAATGTGAATTTAATTCAGGTGCTCTCTGGAGTTTGTTTGGTGATTAGACTTGAGCCCCGACTGAGATTCATGTCAACATGTTGATTCTTTCTGGCAGCACGGTAGCATGGTGGTTAGTATAAATGCTTCACAGCTCCAGGGTCCCAGGTTCGATTCCCGGCTGGGTCACTGTCTGTGCGGAGTCTGCACGTCCTCCCATTGTGTGTGCGTGGGTTTCCTCCGGGTGCTCCGGTTTCCTCCCACCGTCCAAAGATGTGCGGGTTAGGTGGATTGGCCATGCTAAATTGCCCGTAGTGTCCTAAAAAGTAAGGTTGGGGGGGGGGGGGGGGGTTGTTGGGTTACGGGTATAGGGTGGATACGTGGGTTTGAGTAGGGTGATCATTGCTCGGCACAACATCGAGGGCCGAAGGGCCTGTTCTGTGCTGTACTGTTCTATGTTCTAAATCGTGATTTTAATAGTGACACCTAGAACCCAGATTTAAGAATTTATGAGAATGGTTCCACTGATAATTTGGCTATCTGAGCTGACCAAAATCATACCTCATTTGATTCTCAATCTGTGTGATATTTGCTAGTCTCAGCCAGGGTTGTGATGTAGGAGTTATAATTAACCTCACTGTTCATGGACTAATTGGTAAGAGTATCTATCCAAATTGCATCAGGTTTCTCTTCAAGTTTGTGCTATTCTCAGACTAGATACTCCGTGAAACATTAAGTTGTGCTGAGGTGGCCATGTTTTTGATTGAAATTTTAAAAATATATAAATTGAGTACCCAATTCTTTTTTTCCAATTAAGGGGCAATTTAGCGTGGCCAATCTACCTACCCTGCACATCTTTGTGTTTGTGGGGTGAGACCCACGCAGACACGGGGAAAATGTGCAAACTCCACACGGACAGTGACCCAGGGCCGGGATTCGAACCCGGGTCCTCGGTGCCGTGAGGTAGCAGTGCTAACCATTGCGCCGCCATGCTGCCCATTGATTTTAAAAATTAACTCGCTGATCAAGTGCAGCGTCTTGATCACCTTGTAAGGATTCCTGGAGGGGCCAGTAACTGGACTCTGTTCGTCGTGTTTGTTTTACGAACTGTGAATTTTAAAATCATGACATTCTTGGACTCCTCGACTTGAAGTGATACTTGCACATTTTGCATTCTGTCATGAACTCCTGCTAAAGCATGCAGTTCCCCATAAACTGTCAATGTAGAAATATCCATTAGATGTTCATAGTTTCAAAAATGTACATAAAATGCACTGAATAATCAGTTATTTCACTACAAAACAAAATAAGTTTTATTTATGCATCCACCATATGCAATGGCTATACATTAGCAAAAAGCAGCTTTTATTTGTGGATATATATTTGCTAAGTGTTACTTATTAGTGTGTTTTTCTATATTCATCAGTATTAAACAATGCATGTTATAAAGTCAATAATAGGTTGTAAAGAACGTTTTGTCTTTTAACTGATCCTCTGTCTCATTCTGCTTGTTTAAGATTTAAATTTAACTTTAATCCATCTGACCCAAATTAAATGTTTTGTGGCGAAGTTGACCTACCCCCAATTTCCCTTTGCAGAATGGTAGGGTTGAAATTAATTTGGACAGGCTAGAGCCCAATAGTGGGATTGGTATCGGTCAAGAGCTAAATATCAGGTTCAGTTTCAGGTGTGAAAAATAATATTTTAGGGTAAGCCAGGGTAAAATGAAACCAAATACTGACAAAAAAATACTATAATGGAACAATGGGTGATCTTTAAAGAGGAAGTGCTCCAGGTCCAGACTAGGTATATTCCAACAAGAGTGAAAGGTCGGTCAACCAAAGGCAAGACTCGTTGGCTGATGAAGGGGAGAGAGAATATGATGAACTTTTTTTTAAAAAAAGAGGGCGTAGGAGGGTGAATTCTCAAAATGTGACTCAAGCCAACAACAAGTTGAGAGGGAAGTTGAAGAGGGAATATCAGGATAGAACAGTACTTAATCTATGGAATTCCTTGCCCAGTGAAGCAGTTGAGGCTCCTTCATTACATGTTTTTAAGGTAAAGATAGATAGTTTTTTGAAGAATAAAGGGATTAAGGGTTATGGTGTTCGGGCCGGAAAGTGGAGCTGAGACCACAAAAGATCAGCCATGATCTCATTGAATGGCGGAGCAGGCTCGAGGGGCAAGATGGCCTACTCCTGCTCCTAGTTCTTATGTTCTTATGTTCTTAACATAAAAGGTAATCCAAAAATCTTGTAAATAGTAAATGGGTGTAAGAGGTGCGATGGGGCCTATTAGGAACAAATTAAAATGATATATGTTTGTGGTGCAGGGAAAGGCTGACATGCTCAATGAGTTCTTTGGGATGGAAGAGATGCTGACAAAATATCATAGAAGCTGAGATGGCATAGGTAATGGATGGGGTGAAAATTAAGAGGAAAGGCTAGCTCTGCTTAAGAGTGGATGAGTCATGCGGTCCAGATAGCTTGCAATCCAGGTAGCTAAGAGAAGTGCACTGAAGATAAGAGGTTTGATGTAGACTTCCAATCCACCTTGGATAAGGGAAAGATGCCAGAGGAATTGGAGGGTGCAATAAGAAAAGAGTTCAAGGATATTCCTAGTAACTCCATGCGGTGATGAGTAAGATTTCCAAAACAATAATCAGGGATAAAATTAACAGCATTTGGAGAGAATTTAGTTAGTTAAGGAGGGCCAGCATGAATTTGTAAAGAGGCAGATTGTGTTTGACTAATCTAATTGAATTTTTGAGGCATATGACTGAGGCATATGGAATAGGAGGGAAAGTGCCAGTTCGGATAATTGATGTTAAGCACAGAAAATAGCAAAGTCATGGTTAAATGGTTGTTTTTCAGGCTGAAGGATGGTAGCAAGGGTGTACGGCTCAGTGCTAGGATGACTACTCTTTTGACGTACCTGCATATGAATTGCTTGGATACTGGAATACAGAGTAAAAGTTCAAACTTTGCTGGTGATGCCAAATTTGAAGACGTGGCAATTAATGAGGGTGACTACAACAGGACAAGCTAGAATAATGGACAGAGAATTGGCAGATGAATTTATAGTGTGAGGTGATGCATTTTGGCAGAAGGGGGAGGCAATATTGGCGCAGTTCTAAAGAATATTCAGGAACTGGAGAATATGAGGGCTTGTGTGCATTCATCTTTGAAGGTGGCAGGACATTGGGAGAGTAGTTGTCAAAGCATATAGGATCTTGGGCTTCATAAATTGAACTATTGAGCAGAATACAGTAGTAGGGAAGTTATGTTGAACCTTTATAAAGCTCTGGTTAGGTCACTACATTAATATTGTGTCCAGTCCTGTTCACTACACTATAGGAAAGAGGTGAAGGTCCTTGATAGAGTCCAGAGGAGATTTACCAGTGTGGATGCTGGGATGGGGGAATTTAATTAGATTAGGTTGGCGAAGCTGTGATTGTTTTCCTTGGAGTAATGGAGGTTGATGCGAGATCTGACATAGATGTACAAGATTATGACTAGTAGATAAGGTAGACAAAGGAAAATGTGTCCTATTAGCTGATGGTACAAGGACAGGGAGACACAGGGGTAAGGTTTTGGACAGGAATTGCAGGGGTTCGGGGCAGCATGGTGGTGCAGTGGTTAGCACTGCTGTCTCATGGCACCGAGGTCCCAGGTTTGATCCCGGCCCTGATTCACTGTCCGTGTGGAGTTTGCACATTCTCGCCATGTTTGCGTGGGTTTCGCCCCCACAACCCAAAGATGCACAGGATAGGTGGATTGGCCACGCTAAATTGCCCTTAATTGGTAAAAATGAATTGGGTACGCGAAATTTATTTAAAATAAAGGAATTGCAGGGAGGAACGAGGAAGGATGTTTTACACAGTAATTGGTAATGACCTGGAGGGGTGATGGAAATGGAGATTATCAATAATTTCAAAAGGAAATTGGATAGACATGTGACTAAAATAAATTTGCAGGGCCATGGGGATAGAGTGGAGACATGAAATTGTCACGATTTCTCTACTGAGAGTTGAATGGCTGCCTGCTGTACAGTTATGACTTTATGAAGCACAGTTTTTTTTTATTCCACTGGAATGATCAGTGAAGAGATATGGTCACATCGCTGTTCAATTGCTTAAATTATGCAAGGTTCTATTTTTGCAGATGTATGGTATAAAGTACACCATGCAATATAGATAGTGAAATTTGGTGAAAGCAATGTATATTTAGATGGATATGAATATAAATTTTCACCTAATCTGCACATCTTTTTGGGTTGCGGGGGTGGGACCCACACACACAGGGAGAATGTGCAAACTCCACACAGACAATGACCCAGGGCTGGGATCGAACCCTGGTCCTCGGCGCCGTGAGGCAGCAGTGCTAATATCTGTGTCACCGTGCCGCTGGGAATATTAATTTTTAATTTAAAATGATGAGATGTTTATGAAAAATAGAGGCCTCATTTTCAGTAGCCATGTCCCAGTCAGTATGAGGCATAAAAATATGTAATGTAAACTTGGTCAGAGGTGTCCCTTAGATTTCACTTCCACTCACCACGTTTGAATGACTGTGGAAAAGATTTCTGTTGTGCTCCAGTTTAGCAAACTTGTAACGCCGTTTATTAAGAGAGCATTTGTGATTTTGATTCAGCTGACACAGGGCTGAAAATCTCCTTATCCACTCAATGTGTCTGCAGGTTGTGAGATGTTTCCATTCTATTCTATAATTTGTGCACTTCTAAACCTCATAATTGAGTTGGGTTCGTTTCACTGCAGTTCTCTAGTATTAAATATGTAAGCATAACCATTGTGGTTCAATTATAGTGGTATTTAAATGCAATCTGTTTAACCTGCAAAATACAATTCAACATTAGCTTCACAATTTTTGAATATATCTTAATTTAATTATGTTGCTGGTCAATGTAACTATTGCTTACAACTTTTTTTTTCTTCCTAGGTTCGGTAAGAAAAACAAGTTTTTCCTCAATCTGAACATCAGTGGCAACAGCTGTGATGATATTGCTACCCGATCCCCCTTATTACCATGTAGGCCTTTCTTTCCTCAATCTATCGGGAGTTCTCACTGTCTTCCCTCAACGCCTTGTCTATCTGATGACCACAGTTCTCCTAAAAGTTGGTATTCTAATATTAACACAGCACTGAGGCTTGCATTGTGTTTGGGATTTTGCATTCATCACCAGTTTTAAATTGCGCCTGAAAATATCACAATCCTGCATGGCATGCTTGGTTTTCAATTTTGTATGATTTTCTAAGTGAATGGAAGAGTAGACAAGTAATCAATGCACAAGCATTTTATTCTAATTGTTTCAGAAATGCCGTGCATGTTGTCCCATTTTAATGAAATATGTTTCCTGTCAGCTCTTGACCATTTTTTGAAAACTATATTAATCTTCATCTAATTCTTGCAATCCTTTATGTCCTACGTCATTCCGTGGTGAAAATCAAGCAAGGGCATGATCAGCATTGCTCTTGAACGAATTACTGAGAGGCGTGTGCATAGCCCAAGAGTGTTTAACTTTGATGCTATTCATACTGTCTTTTGAAGAAACAACCAGCTACACATTCAGCTAATCGTACCTGTGACCCAATGAATTGGATAGCCCAGGTGCACACTACTTTGCACAAACAGCCCACTGTATCTGTAGCTCTGAATTGACCAGGTTAAGCTGCATTGATAATGCCCTTAACGTGAAAACACAGGCGTGAAGAAACAATGAACAGAGCGCGAAAGGAGGAAGAATTGAGAATGTCCAAAACTTAGCTCCAAGAGATGGACTTAAAGGGAGAGGGAAGGGCAGCATGGCGGCACAGTGGTTAGCATTGCTGTCTATGGCGCTGAGGACCCGGGTTCGAATCCCGGCCCTGGATCACTGTCCGTGTGGAGTTTGCACGTTCTCCCCGTGTCTGCGTGGTTTTCACCCCCACGATCCAAAGATGTGCAACTTGGGTGGATTGGCCATGCTAAATTGCCACTTAATTGGAAAAAATAATTGGGTACTCTAAATTAAAAAATAAAAAGGGAGAGGGAAGAGGCTGGAGGTTATAGAGAGAGCTTTTACGTTTATAAGCAGTGAAAGATAGAGCTGGCAATGATGGGGCAAATGAGACAACGGACAAGAGGCTGGAGTCAGAGGAACAAAATAGTTCAGGAAATGTAAGACTAGAGGAGATAGGATGGAGCAAAGCCATAAGAATAATTGAAACACAAGGAGGGAATTTAAAATTTGAGGCAGTGGGGGACTGGGAACCAGTGTTGGTAAGCAAAGAGAGGATAATGGGTGAGTGCGGCTTGGTGTAGGGTGGAATGAAGCATAGTTTTGGTGGCGCTGATATTTATTGAGGGTGGATGTTTGGAGGTGTGCCAGGAAAGCATTAGCATAATTGAGTCTGGAGGTGACAAATGTGTGTGATGGTTTCAGTGGTAAATGAGTTGAAGTGGGCAGGAAGAAGGCAGTGCTCTGGAGATGTATGATCTTCATAGTTTGGTGGTCAGATGCATTTCATCAGGCAGGAAGGTGGTGAATGGGGACCCCACAACATTTCTGTATCACCCTGATTAAGTATGTCCAGAAGGCCCAGGAAGGCCTTTCTTTCCCCGCTGCCAACTGAGATGCATAATTAGGAAATTAATGTCCATTTAAGGGCCTCATCCTGCTGCCATGGTTCACAGCTCCAGGGTCCCAGGTTCGATTCCCGGCTTGGGTCACTGTCTGTGCGGAGTCCTCCCACATGTCCCGAAAGACGTGCTCGTTAGGTGGAGTGGACATTCTAAATTCTCCCTCCGTGTACCCGAACAGGCGCCGGAATGTGGCGACTAGGGGCTTTTCACAGTAGCTTCATTGAAGTGTTAATGTAAGCCTAATTGTGACAATAAAAGATTATTATTATATTATATCCAAAGAGATGTTGAGTTCTTTGTTGAAACTATGGTGTTAAAACCCGCCCTGCAACTCGGTTACTAATCATTCAAATTGAGAGTAGTTTTCCAGCTCTGCACCAGACTGGGGCTGGTTTAGCACAGGGCTAAAGAGCTGGCTTTGAAAGCAGACCAAGGCAGTCCAGCAGCACGTTCAATTCCCGTACCAGCCTCCCCGAACAGGTGCCGGAATGTGGCGACTAGGGGCTTTTCACAGTAGCTCCATTTGAAGCCTACTTGTGACAATAAGCGATTTTCATTTCATTTCATTAACAAGTCCAGGCTAGATTTTTTAAAAACTCATGGGAAATTACAGCACTCTTGTTTTCTTTAGCAGCTACAGTCTCAGAAATTCACTTGTCTAAATATTTCCATTTCTGTGAACAGACCATTTGCAGCATTCTGATTTACTTTTTAAAAAATATATTTTTATTGGCTTTTCATTTATTTGTAACAACATTGCCAGGGGAAAAAAGTTAAAAAGGGACGATATAAACTGATATGAATACATAGGAAACATATATACAGATACAAGGTATATTAACATTGGGCTCCCAGTACTCGATTACCACAGCCGTACTGTGGTTGGCCCATGGTATTCAAACATATCAGGGGTGTGTTTGAGGCCACCAAGGCATACCCTGTTGTTTGCTGTGGGCAAACTCATGGGTTTTTCTTTTCCTCTGTGCCCTTTGGTTCCTCTGCCCTACTCCCCCTGTACTCTTGAGTACTGTCTCCCCCCTCCTTTCTTTTGTCTGTTTCGTTGGTTGGTGTCACGAACAGGTCCTCGTACAGCTTGGTAAATTGCTTCCATGTGTTGCAGAAGCCTTCCTCTGATGGCGAATTTTATCTTTTCCAATTTTAGATTATCCAATTATTTTTTCCAATTAAGGGGCAATTTAGCATGGCCAATCCACCTACTCTGCACATTTTTGGGTTGTGGGGGCGAAACCCACACAGACACGGGAAGAATGTGCAAACTCCACACAGACAGTGACCCAGAGCCGGGATCGAACCTGGGACCTCAGCGCCGTGAGGCGGTTGTGCTAACCACTAGGCCACCGTGCTGCCCATCTTTTCCAATTTGAGGAATTCTACTAGGTCGGCCAACCAGTCTGCGGCCTTGAGTGGCGCCGCTGGTCTCCAGCTGAGCAGGAGTCTTCGGCAGGCGATCAGGGAAGGAAAGGCTAGGGTGTCTTCCCCATTCCCTGTAAGGAGCCCTGGCTGTTCCAATACCCCAAAGACCACCATTAGTGGGCATGACTCACCCCCACAACCGGAATGTGGCGACTAGGGGCTTTTCACAGTAACTTCATACTTGTGACAATAAAAGGATGTTATTATTATTATCATTAACCTTGGACGTGTCTTTGAACAAGGCTGTCCAGTATGCGACCAGTCTGGGACAGGACCAGAACATGTGGGTGTGATTGGCCCGGCCTCCCTGGCACCATTCAAAGAACCTGCAGATGCGTGTTCTGATCAATGCACCCTGTGCACTACCTTTAGTTGCGTTAGGCTCAGCCCTGCGCATGAGGAGGTGGAGTTTGCCCTATGCAGTGCTTTGATCCAGAGTCCTTCCCACTCCCCGATCTCATTGCTTTTGAGGTAACATACCAGGGCAGGGTTAGAAGCCAGAACTGCAGCTGCTCTAGCTGTGAGTATATAGGGGATGTGAAATCCGGAGATGTAGATGGATAACAAGGAAGTGGGGTTGAATGTAGCCCCAGTTAGATACAAAATAAGTCAATTTAATTGTTATATCACAGTAGAATTATAAATGAGTCTGTTCTTCACAATTAATGGCTATAGTGATGGAAGTGCAGATTCCATAACCTACTTTAAACACTTAGTGGAGCCTTCACCACAGTAATTTGGGCATATAATATCAAATGGTTATTCCGGAATAACCAGGTTAATCAGCAAGAATTGTACACTATTTCAGAACATGAATTCATAGTTTTTTTTTATAAATTTAGATTACCCAATTATTTTTTCCAATTAAGAGGCAATTTAGTGTGGCCAATCCACCTACTCTGCACATTTTTGGGTTGTGGGGGCGAAACCCACGCAGACATGGGGAGAATATGCAAACTCCACACGGACAGTGACCCAGAGCCGGGATCGAACCTGGGACCTCAGCGCCGTGATGCAGCTGTGCTAACCACTAGGCCACCGTGCTGCCCATGAATTCATAGTTGCGTAAAATGTCACTTAACGTAAAATGTCTGCTATTAGGAACCAAATCTGCTGCTCAAGTTTAGCAATGCCCACAGAGATTTATTATTTAATACCTTTGCATGCAATAGTACCCTGCTTTTACACCTATGTGGCATTGCAATGTTTCAAGTGCAAAAATAATTTGTCCTGTATAAGAAAGAGTAGAAAAACTGATAAATATGTGTAAGAAAGTTAGTAAATTCAACACATTTTAATTAGTGCCTCACAGCGAGCATTGCTGCACCTGCATGGACCCAATTTAATTGATCTTGTTTCATTGCTTTTGCTTTTTCTGTGAAATAGTTGATCTTGCGGTGAAGTACAGGACAGTAATGTGAATAATCCCTGATGTTTATTATGCTGGTATTTAAGGCTAAATATTTCAAACCTCTATTTAATAGCTTATGTCTTGTCGACTTCAATTTGAAATGTTGCTTTGATTAATTATTTCTCTTTCTGCCACTTTCTTTCTTCCACCCTCCTTCATGTTCCCTTCTCCCTCCTCCTGTCTTTAAAAAAATATTTTCTCTTTCATCACATTTTTAACGCCTTTGGCGGCAAGGTGGTGCAGTGGCTAGCACTGCTGCCTTACAGCGCTAGAGACCCACGTTCGATTCCAACCTTGGGTGACTGTGTGGAGTTTGCACATTCTCCCAAAGTCTTTGAGGGTTTCCTCCGAGTTTTCTGGTTTTCTCCCACAGCCCAAAGATGTGCGGGTTAGGTGAATTAGTTATGCTAAGTTTCCTCTTAGCATCCAAAAAAGGTTGGGTGGAGTTACAGGGATCAGATGGGCTGTTGTGGAGGGTCTGCGCAAATTTGATGGACCGAATGATCTCCTGCACTATAAGGATTCTATAATTCTTTCCTGTCCCATGTCCTCTTGTACCTTGATGTGGAGATGCCGGCGTTGGACTGGGGTGAGCACAGTAAGAAGTCTTACAACACCAGGTTAAAGTCCAACAGGTTTGTTTCAAACACGAGCTTTCGGAGCACGGCTCCTTCTTCACCTGAAGAAGGAGCCGTGCTCCGAAAGCTCGTGTTTGAAACAAACCTGTTGGACTTTAACCTGGTGTTGTAAGACTTCTTACTGTGCTCTTGTACCTTGCCCAGTGATGCTGTATTTCATGCACGAGCCTTGGCACTAAGTGAGGGGAAGCTTTTTCTAGCATTGTGGTTGAGCCTGATTTCATCTTTGCCAAAATTCACATGTACGCTTTGCAGAGGTCACTGGATAATGATCTTGGAAGGGGATATGACTGTTTTTACATCTGCATTCCAGAGGCAATAAGGCCAATTGTGGTATCCTATTGCCACCAAGATCAGTTAACTCGGCACAATCTGGAACATTTTGGTCTGTATGGTTCAACAACTTTGAGGCGTGTAATATTTTTGAAATTGTGCTTAATAGTAATGTAAATATACAGAGTTCCAAGTTAATTCGAGTTCTTTGCTGGGTATGTTGATCTCGTAATCTCGGCCATGGTGACAGCCGGGGCCACCACTAAAGAGAGGGTGGAGGGAGGGAGCGGAAGGAGAATTGTCCAGCATCCACCTTTTGTTGGACTCCTGTTGGTTGCAGCTACAGGTGGATGTCAGTTGAAGAAAAAAATTGAGCTTCGTTATGATGGTCCTGCACGGTAGAATGGTCTGCTGAAAGTGTACATCTGGACTTATCCATGATAAATACTCACTTGGGCAGCACGGTGGCGCAGTGGGTTAGCCCTGCAGCCTCACGGCGCCGAGGTCCCAGGTTCGATCCCGGCTCTGGGTCACTCTGTGTGGAGTTTGCACATTCTCCCCGTGTTTACGTGGGTTTCGACCCCCACAACCCAAAGATGTGCAGGGTAGGTGAATTGGCCACGCTAAATTGCCCCTTAATTGGAAAAAATTAATTGGGTACACGATAAATTTAAAAAATAAATAAATAAATACTTGGGTGTGGTACTGGAGAGTATTAGTGCCCCAACAAAACCCAGCTGCTCCTGGAAGGTCAAGAGGTGAAAATTAGAATATAAACTCCGATCTTGTGGCAAATGGTGCATGATGCCTCTCACAGACCTCTAAAAAGACTGTCGACGAAGATTTTTTTCTTCTAAATATTTTTATTCTCCTCCTTTTCCACATTTTATCCCAAATTTACACCCACCAACAATAAACAATAATCAGTAACAAATATGTCAATCCCCATATCAATAACAACAATCCCATCCTCCCACCAAACCCCAGACATTAGCCCGCATGTTAATATAAACATATAAACCGGCGATGGGGTGCACCATCGGCAGAACCGGATGATCCCATCGGTGTGAACAGCTGAAAATCTGGCCCTTGTACATCTATTTTTGGCAAAGACGTCTTGATGTAGCAGTTTATTTTAAAGATATACAGTTTTAAGCCTATATACATTTTATCCACAATTCTCTTTAATTGGAGATTTAGATCTAAGAAAATTATTGGATGTTGTGCAACTAAGTTTGTTTTTGTGGAGACTGTTTGTCCACTGCCTTAGTCCAACACCCAGGGCTTTATTGGTCTGAGGGCTTAGTTGTAAATGTATTGTAAATGCTTGATGGTCTGTACAACTTAAGACTTTTACAACTATAGCAAATTCCAACCTTATACAGAATAGTGACTCCCCTTATCCACCATGTCATCCAAAATAAATTTGGTTCTGCATTAAAACAACCGTTTTCCTTTTTTAAAAAACAGTTAGACAGTTACATGGGCAGGGTGGGTATAGAGAGACATGGGCCAAATGCGGGCAAGTGTGACTAGCTTAGGGATAGAAACTGGACGGCATGGACAAGCTAGGCAGAAGGGCTTGTTTCCATGCTGTAAACATCTATAACTCTAACCACTGGCCTGTTGAAGACAAATAACCATGCCTCAAGTAGTTCTCTAAAAAATAGATTTAATTTCTTCAAAAGCCACTTTAAAATCTCCTCTTCCTTTTCAGACACTTTACATGTACCGCGGGGATCTCCTCAGATGCTACAAAGGGACTTTGGGCTTTCCATTACACATAGGTGAGTAATAAGAACCAGAAACAAGTTGTTAACAAGTGGTGAGGTTATAGTGTTGTAATACTATTATTGTTTGGTTGTTATTGTTTGTTTGCATATAAATTATAATAAAAACATCCCCCCCCCCCCACCACAATATCCATTTTAATTGTCACATGAAGCAGTAGGAATGACTTTTCATTCCTTCAATGTAATTTATTTGCTGAGAACATTCAGAAATGACTTTCTATTGCTCGTAGACTAAAAAAGCCTTTTGCACACTTGCTTTTAGGTTTTCAACAAAATCTTGGTTATCACAGACATGTCAAGTTTGTCAAAAAAATATGATGTTTGGTGTTAAGTGCAAACATTGTAGGTAAGTTCTGCCAGAACAGTTACATTTGTAATCGAACAAGTCATTGGAACAGCCAAAGATGTAATTGTAATACTCCACATAATTAGTGCAGATAGAGTAAATGTACTTCCTCGTGTGATACTGTCTGTAACATTGGCTAACAAAGTCAGAGATTGAATTCCCGGTCCGTGCTTTGGTTAGCTGGTGTCAACCTTAAATCTGAGGAAAACCCAATGATACTGTTCCCAGATTATAACTATCCTTCTTAAATAATACCCAATTAACAGATACAATAAAATAACATTAGAAGTCTAAATAAAGGAGAAAAAGCCCTAATATAAATGCCTTTTGATTTTTACAAAATGCTCTTATTTATAAGTGAAAGTGAAGGTAGCAGCTTCTAATAATGGTAGATATGTTATGGAACCCATTATTTATGTTGACCTGCCAGTGAAGTTCACAAATCTATTAGTTTTGAAACAGAAAGTAATACATTTGAATGTATTTTGGTACTATATTTTTCTTTCCTCTTAGATTAAAGTGCCACAACAAATGCACAAAAGAAGCTCCTTCATGCCGGATATCATTTCCTCAAAGTAAGATTACAGTTCATTATACAGCAGGTTTCCCTGAAATATTTTTTTTTCAATCACATGGTTGGTTGATTTCTTGGTGTCAGACACCAGCTGACCAGACAGTCACACAAAGCCATATGTTCTCGGGAGATGGGGACTTTTTTTTATAGATTAAAAATGGGCGATGCACATTGTTCTAAGGCCTAGTGATAATGCAAAGCGGTGGTTCCAAATTGCCTAGTTCTCTGTCACCGATCCACCCCCAGCACCAATCTATCTCCCGCTACGGGCCCCCATTAATTCACAATGCTATAGCCTGCCGCTTGTTCACATTGCCACCTACTGGTCCTCAACATGCTCTATTGGCATCAAGCTGCAGAAAATAATTATCTTTATTTTTATCACAAGTCGGCTTACATTAACATTGCAATGTAGTTACTGTCACCACATTCCGGCATCTGTTCAGGTACATGGAGGGAAAATTCAGAATGTCCAATTCACCTAACAATCACGTCTTTCGGGACTTGTGGGAGGGAACCGGAGCACCCGGTGAGAACGTACAGACTCTGCACGGCAGTGACCCAAGCCAGGAATCGAACCTGGGATATTAATCCCAGAAGGGGAGAGGTTAATAACCTGAGCCAGGATGGTAATTGAACTCACACTTCTGGCCTTGGTCTCCATCACAGACCAGTTGTCTAGCCAAGTGAGCTAAACCGGCTGCTGTAGATAAATAGATACCAAGATCCTCGTCATCACTTTCAAACCCTCTCATCTGTGTCGCCTCTACCGATCTTGATGATGTCGGCACGGTAGCACAGTGGTTAGCCGTTTTGCTTCACAGCTCCAGGGTCTCAGGTTCGATTCCCGGCTTGGGTAATTGTGCAGAGTCTGCATGTTCTCCCCGTGTCTGCGTGGGTTTCCTCCGGGTGCTCCGGTTTGCCCCCACAGTCCAAAGATGTGCAGGTTAGGTGGATTGGCCACGATAAATTGCCCTTAGTGTCCAAAAAGGTTAGGTGGGGTTACGGGGATAGGGTGGTGGTGTGGGCTTAAGTGGGGATCTCTTTCCAAGGGCTGGTGCAGACGCGATGGGCCTAATGGCCTCCATCTGCACTGTAAATTCTATGATTCTATGTCCTTGAGCCCCAGTGCATGCACACTGCTTTTCTTGCGTGAAGTTAAATTGGTTATTTTTGTATCAATCCAGTTTCTGTAGGTGGTACTTCAGCCTTCTGGTAATCTCTAGCTTATTATCTTAATTCCTAAAAGTCTTCCTTGTAGTCTATATTTTCAGCTCCCCCCCCCCCCCCCCCCCCCCCAACCTGTCTTCCTTTCATATCTGTGTAGTTTAGTGTATATTGATGTAAACTGCATCAACAAGTTTCCATATCTGTACCGTTGTTACTGTGAAATTTTGGAAAGGCAGGATATCAACACCTCACTGAAAGATGCCAATAGTGCAGGACGGCAGGGAAACTGCAATCTGATTGAGCAAGCCAAGTTTTGTACTGCAGTCATGCTACATTTGTTTGGAATGGAAGAAGAAAGTAACTGAAGGTTTTCTCAATGCAACTTGCACCTAAATAATGTGTTGTTTAATTTCACATCAGATATATATAACATTTAAGGGTACAGTCTGTTGTCGTGTCTGGTGGTAGAGGGAGGAGGGGTAAAAACTAGTGTCTGACCTGTCCTAAAATGTTGCAGTCTGTTGTGATCAGCTCAACTTGAGGTTTTGACCCAAGTTGCATTGTTGCAGATCTAAGTGTTGTAATACATTCTGTTGTATTTTTGAGAAATCTGTAAGTTACGTCTTTCCTTTGTTATCTAGTATCATCAAAAATTCGAAGAACAGAGTCTGTACCATCTGATATAAACAATTCTGTAGATAGGTCTGCGGAACCACAGTTTGGCACTCTTCCAAAGGCTCTAAAAAAGGTAACCATGCTGTCCTCCAGCTTTTTGTCCGTGTGTGCACATCAACTTTGTACACTTCAGCGTGGTCAATTTTGTTCGTTTTTCAAAAATTGTGTTGTAATATTGATTACAGGCTGCTTACATTGGTAATAAATATCATGCTTTAGTGTACAATTTTTTCCCCCATCAACACACAAACCATACAGCACAGAAGGAGGTCATTTGGTTAATTGTGCCTGTGCCAGCTCTTTGAAAGAGCTATCCAATTATCCCTACTCATCCTGTTCTTTCCTATTGTCCTGCCAATCATTTATTTTCCAGTATGTATACTTATATATCATATCACTCCACTGCTTCTGTTCAGCAACTTTAAACGACTCCATTCTGTAATAACAGCCTATTCCTCAACCCTTAAAGAGAAAATTGCAATTATATAGCACCTTTCATGACTACTGAACATGTCAAAGTGCTTTACAGTGCAGTCGCTATTGTAATGTAGCAAGTACAGCAGTCTATTTGCACACTGCAAGCTCCCACAACTAGCAGTGTAGCCATGACCAGGTGATCTGTTTTTTTGTGATGTTAATTGAAGGATAAATATTGGCTAGAACACCAGGGAGTTTCCATGCTCCTCTTCAAGTTAGCACCATTGGATCTTTTACATTTAAAGGAAAGAGCAGTTTTAGTTGAGTCACCTGACAAAAGACATCCCCAACACTGCAGCACTCCTTCCGTACGGCACTGAAAAGTCAGCTTTGATTTTCATGCTCCTCTGCTTGAACCCACAATTGTCTGCCTCAACTGTGTGCTACCAACTGAACCATGGGTCACAGAGGCCTTGTGGCACAGTGGTAGTGTTGTTACCTCTGAACCAGAGGCTGTAGGTTCAAATCCAATGCCAGAACTTGTTGGCTAGGGAAGGAGCATTCATAACGCAGTTACATTTGGAAAATCCCCCCCCCCCCCTTTGTGGTCAACCAACCCACTATTCCCCAAAGGGGAAAGTGTGTTTGTGTGAAGATATGTTAATGCAACATGAGCATGTGCAGGACCAGGAAAGATGACTGATGTGTATCTGGTTGGTGCCAAAGCTTTTGTTTAAAAAGAATATATTCAATTGCTTCTTTATCCATTGCCCCCCCCCCCCCCCCCCCCCCCCTTGAATTTGAGAAAACAATCCATTGTCACCTTGGACAGTTCCACACGTTCATTGCCCTCTCTGAAATACATACGTCTTTTCATGTGTTTGAATCTCTGCTTTCAGGTAAAGCATTTAAAAAAAAAAAGAGAACCATAGCATGAAACCATAATCCTTCAAATTAAATGGCTCGGCACTGAAATACTAGGGTAAAATCTGCAAATGCGTCCACCACATTGGAAATGCATTGAAAAGCAAATGTTTACACACACTTTTTGTGAGACACACAATCCTATCATAATACTGAATAAGAATTTTGTAATGCATACTGAGAACACTGAAATTAAATATTTTTTCTGTACATCTGTATAACTTAGCCTGGTTATCATCATTGAATTGTGTAGCGTTTGTTGAAACTTTTAAACTAGCATATTTGGGAAGTTCTCAACAAACACATTGAAATAAAATTTGGATGTTGAACTGTGTTGCAAATCTCTGCTCATATTGTAAATGAGTAAATATACTCTTGGTCAAATTCAAATATAAACATTGTTTTTGTAGGATCATGCCCCAGTTCCTTTGGATTCCAGTAGCAACCCTTCTTCAACAACTTCTTCAACTCCTTCTTCTCCAGCACCTTTTCAGTCTTCCAATCCTCCAAGCGCTACCCCACCTCCAAACCCTTCACCAAAAGGTCCCAGAGACCGGTTCAAATTTCCAGGTAAGTCCTTAAAATATAACAACAGAGCCCTGAGCACAGATATTGGGGTTTGGTGACCGTGCAACTGTTGGTGTTCACCATCATGACTGCAAATCTGACAGCAGCTTAGCCTGCTTGATGTCTTCACTGTTCCTGGATGCTGGAGCTTCCCTGTAATTGACACCAGAATAATATTGTAATGGGGGGGGGGGGGGGGGAAACCACACCATGCCATAGAGCTCACTAAGTAGCTCATTCTTGGCAGCTTCCTTCAAGGCAAACAGCAAGAGCATCTTTTTGTTGCTGAATGCAAAATCCCAGCCATTACTTTCAATTGGGCAGAATGGTTAATATTATTGCACTCCTTTCACATACATAGCTGCTTTAAAATCAAAATGTATATAATTTGGGGAGTTGTAAAATCCAAACTAAAACTAGTTTGGAACATTGCAACTATATGCACTCATTCTTTAAATCTTATATATTATGTATAATTCCAATCTTTGAAAACTAGTTTTAATTTGGATTTTGCAGTGCCCTGGTTCATGTTTTCTTTTTAATATTTTACGTATACAAAAATAAACTTTCTTATTTCTCCCCTTTTTCCTTCCTTTGTCTAGAACCAAACTATTATCTTTTAACTAAGGCCAAAATGATGCAGGCTCTGGGATCATCTCGAGCCCATTATTTATTGCCCAACAATGGGTGCTTTTGCCCTATGCATAGAGGACCCAGTTTTGTTTTCTCTCCTTTTTCCTTTTCCAAACTCTCCAGTTCTTTTCTCTCCAATCCCAATTAAATACACACACTAAGCAAAGAGGAGTCTTCTATCAAATAAGGTTTTCAAAAGGTTGCACAGCCGAGAATTGATCAAACCTTCACATTGGAGTTAACGAGGACTCCAGTTGCAGCTTCCTGAGTAGGAACCTTGATATCGTCCAGGAGCTGTTTATTCCGATGGTAACATTTTCTGAATTGGTCTATGAAAAAAGGGGAGAACATTCTGTGGCAACAAGTTATATTAAAAAACCCATACATTTGCCTCGGAAAATGTAATCTTATAGTTTAGCAGTTTTTAAACTTAATTGCCCGCTTCAAAGTAGTGTTGGAAGTATCACGGAATTTAAAATTTGAAGACTTAAAATGGAAAAAAGGTGAAATATATGTTAAAGTTAAGTTTCATCAAACTCTACCAAAATTATATGGAAATAGTGGAATAATAGGAGGCGTCACTTTAAATGGCTGACAGCCATTCTCCATTCTTGATCAGGTTGATCACTGCTCTAAATATGATAAAACCAAAAGTTGTCTTTCTAGGGATCTTCAGTAAGAAATGCATGGATGAGTCTATTTAATAAGAATGCCAGCTGCTATCCTACAGTTTCTAAACTGATTTGTAATCTATTCTTCTGCCTGTGTGACCTTTTCCCCAAGCTGCGTACTACTTTCATCATAGACAACAGTTTATCTTCCCAGGTGAGTAACAAATCTAGCCTTTTCTACTAATGTCATTTTCCCCTTTACTTTTTTTTCTGTCTTTACACTTGCTTCTTGGGGGGGGGGGGGGGGGGGGGGGGGGAAGAAAACCTCAGCACATTACTAACCTGTATGGAGTAGTAATAACAGTGCACTGTTGGTATTTAATTTAGTCACTTTCACTTAGATATTTTAGTGGCTTAGTTTGCATAGAATTGTATAATAAGATAAATGTCCTGCCTTACTGACTACGATTTTAACTTTCTGTCATTTAGATGTCCCTAGTTCACCATTGCCTGTCACTTTACAGCCCGACGACTTTGAAGATACTGAGTAAGGATTTGCATTTTCTCCTTCATTTCTGCAAAGCAGTATGCAAAAGTTTAAAACATTAGACAGCAAATGTCAGTGCTTTGATTGATAACTAAGCTATGCACGGCATGCTAAGCAAAAGGTTAATATCAGTATTATTTCCTCTATGGCACCTTTCTCGTATGCCATGTGCGGTAGAGCTAAAAATAGCCACCACAGCAACTCAATTGGTTGCCTATAATAAATGATGGTTCCAGATTGACAGAGGCATGGGAATAGGTTTTGCTCTATCCACCTTCTCCACCAGAGAATGTTTGATCATGATGTGGCGAACAATTTCCTTAAAAAGCAGAAAATAGTGTTATGGGAGAGGTGTTTTCAGAACCCCAAAATGTATCATGGAGTTCAACCATCCCCCACCTTTAATGGAATGTTGCTTTTGAAGCACACGGCTTGTTCCCCAGGTGTAGCACTACAATTATGGACATGTGGTTTTTAAAACAAAACAATGTTTATTCCATGAACTCAAATTAACCTTTTAAATAAACATTAGATCTCGTAACACCCCTTACTTCAAAGATAACCCCGAAAATAATACAACACTACCCAATCCTGCAAATTGTTCCTTTACACATCCAAAAGACTTAACAAATCCTTCAAACAGAAGCACATTAGATTTATATTCAATACTGACACCTTTTTACAATTCCGATTTCACCAAAGGATTAAGAGATAGTCCTTCATGGCAGAGATCACCAGCAATGCAGCTCACAGCCACACCCAAGCTTTCTTCAAACTGAAACTAAAACTCCCAAAAAAAAGGAAGTGAGCTCAGCTCCCCCCCCCCCCCCCCCCCCCCATGCCATCACTTCAGTAATATGATCAGCTTATTTTCTTAAAGGTACATTTCTTAAACATCCAATTCTTAAAGGCACTCTCACATGACAATAGTTTTATTAAGAACACTGGTTTAAACAATTGATGTTGAATTCTGTTAATTATTTTGCAATTAAATGTGCATATTAATTTTGTTCAAAGCAAATACAGTTCCAGTACAATTTATTTGTTTTGTCTTTTTTGTTTTGCTCCTCCGCCTCTGATATTATCGCCCTGTTATAAGGGAGGCACAATACACAAATGTCAATGTAATTTCTTTGTAATAAATGCTTTGTCTAATGCCTTTCTCCAATGGCTAATCCTGATCCAGTGCAATACATTGGTGAGGCAGCATTGCAGAGTTCAGTATTGTTGTTGATGTGAGCTGGAAATGAAACCAAATTGAAATTTACTGTCAGTTTGAGGAGGTATTTGCAATCTGGTTATTTTTGTGTGATCAGTGACATTGTTTGGAGACGTTCCTCTGTGCACTGTGGCTTGCCATAGTCATGATGCCTTTTATGTAATTCTTTATCTATCTATAAAGGCTTGAGAGCAGAAGCTATTTTATTCCCCTCTTGGAACAAGATGTCAGGAACATGCAGATGAAACTGAATGGGTTTTGATAGCTGTATGAGAGACAGCCACTGTAAAAAAGAGAATAATTAAAACCTTGTACAAGGTATTGATTGCTGGGTGAGTCAGTATGTCTTTGAATAGTCCGGCACCTACTCCTCTGGAGATGAAGGGAGATTTGAGAACAAATTGGAAATTCTTCCAGTCTCAATGATAGAACTATGAACTTGCCACAGAGTTAAACAAGGAATATGAACAAATAAGCGGTGCAACTCTCAGGGCTGGGCAAAGAATGTTTCCTAGACCTCTACGAATAGCAGAAAAGCCAGTCTTATGACCTTCTGGAGGCTTTGAAACCCCATTTTGATCCCTTTACTATGGTATTTATGAACGCAACATGCTCAAAACTAGAGGTCAGGAAAGGGGATGAAGGTGATCACACTTGGATGTCTAGCTGAACAATAATAATCTTTATTAGTGTCACAAGTAGGTTTACATTAACACTGCAGTGAAGTCAAAATCCCCTAGTCGCCACATTCCAGCGCCTGTTCGGGTACACAGAGGGAAAATTCAGAATGCCCAATTCACCTAACAAGCACGACTTTTGGGAGGAAACTGGAGGAAACCCACGCAGACACCGGGAGATTAGATATCGACCCAAACTAGGAATCGAACCCTGGTCCGTGGCGCTGTGAAGCAACAGTGCTAATCATTGTGCTACCGTGCCTCCCTGAAGGATGAACTGATCTGAGATAGGATTGTCTTAAGAACAAGAGATCCCACTGTGAGAGTACATCTGACCGAAGAGAACTTACTCTCAAGAAAGCTGTTGATGTGGAGAAGTTCTGAGGTTGTCGATCTTCAGCTGGAGAGTATTGATAGAGAAACTGAAGAGACTTTGCAGTATGTTGAGTGGCAGCTCAAACCTTCCAATCACAAGACATCCGGGATAAAGAAGAAATATTTACGAAAGGACCAGCAGAAAGATCAGGGTGCCGAATATAAATATTGTGGAAGATGCCATATAAGTTTACAAGTGTTATTATTTATCTTTATCTGACCTAAGATTTATTGAGCTCACTTGTTTGTAACAAATCCCCCCCCCCCCCCCCCTCCCCCTCCCCCCCCCTCCCCCCCCCCCCCCCCCCCCCCCCCCCCCCCCCCCCCCCCCCCCCCCCCCCCCCCCCCCCCCCATTACAAAATAAATCGGGTTCTAGAGACTTAACCATATGGCAAGAAAAAATACTTTAAATGATGAATACAGAAAGTTTATTAACCATTACAAAGGTGACAAGTCAGAACGATAAAAAGCAAAGTATCCATTAACAGTAATTAACTAAGAGGAGAAAGTTATCTTTAACAATTGACCAGACTTCTCACCACCCTTCTCAGACCTGGTTGTGAATGGCAGTATTGAAAACATTGAAGATAGCTCTCCAATACCTTTCCATAAAGATATCTCTACAGCTCTCTCGCGCTCTCTCTCTCTCTCTCTCTCTCTCTCTCTCTCTCTCTCTCTCTCTCGTACTCGCTCCTACTCTCTCTCTCGCGCTCTCTCTCACTCGCGCTCTCTCTCTCGCTTGCGCTCTCTCTCGCGCGCTCTCTCTCTCTCTCTCTCTCTCTCTCTCTCGCGCTCTCTCTCGCGCTCTCTCTCTCTCTCTCTCTCTCTCTCTCTCTCTCTCTCGCGCTCTCTCTCTCTCCCCTTCACTACCCACATCATTCTCTTTACATCTCCCTCTGCCTTTACCTCTGTCCGTCCTTTCCCAAAATGGCTTCTCCAAAATAACTTGTTCATAATGAAATAAGAATTAGCACATTGTTTTTTAGTTAATTATGCATATTTTCTCAGTTTTAAAACTATCTGCACGATTTAATGACATGAGTTCTGTGAGACACCATGTTTAATGGCACTATGTCCTTTTTTGTCTTGGCGGGCAATTATCTGTCGAGGCATCACTTGCATAATTTCCTGCACTGACGAGCTCAGCTCGCCAATGCAGGAAGAGTATACGAGGATCGGGGCCATTCTAAATGCCGCCCTGATCTTTCGACCCCACCCCCTCAGCATCCCCACTGCAGCCTCCGGAACCCCCCACTGCATCTGACCTACCTCTTCCGGGGTCCTCGAGGTTGGCAGTGTCACCCAGGCAATGCCAACTCCAGTGCTATGGCACTACCCTGCCAAGAGCTCGACCACCCAGGGTCTCCAATGGTTGCCCCCCCCCCCCCCCCCCCCCCCCCCAAGGTGTCGTTACGCCTGATCCACATTTGTGGAAACCAGTGCTAAACGGTGCTATGGCGAGGTCTCCCAGGTGTGGCTGTCAGTTCCTGAGCCCCGGGAGAATACGACACAGATATATTTAAATTAACCTAATGACTCACTTAAATATGCTAATCTAGATCTCACCTGGCGTGATTCCGTTAAATCTCGTGAGACGTTTCGAGCAATTTGAATCTCGCGAGAGACGGCTCACGAGATTAAATGGCCTCGTCTCATTATAAAGTCGGGCGTGACGAGGTGATTGAATCTCGCCCTATATTTCTTTTTTTTAATAAATTTAGATTACCCAGTTATTTTTCTTTTCAATTAAGGGTCAATTTATCGTGGCCAACCCACCTAACCTACACATCTTTGGGTTGTGGGGGCGAAACCCACGCAGACACGGGGAGAATGTGCAAACTCAACACGGACAGTGACCCAAGGTCGGAATTCGAACCCAGGTCCTCAGCGCCGTAGTCCCAATGCTAACCACTGTGCCACCGTGCTGCCCTTCCTTACATTTCTTGAGCTAGGTTTGGGTCTCAACCAATAATTTGTCAACATAGATGTCTGGAGTTGCAGCCCCTTAGACAAGGGCCTATTTAGATCTAGTCAAGGTTGACATTCATGTTGTCTCTTTTTATTCTGTGGTCTGAGAAAGGCACATTAATCTTTTTTCTCACAGCACTTTAAAAGTCTGTATTAATAATTAAGTGTTAATAATATGTTTCTAATTACATTTCCAGCCTTTCTAACACATCTGTTAATTAATTACTTATTTAATTGTCTCTCAATTAAGGCTGACGTTCTCACTAATCTGGCTGGTTTCCAATAATGCTGTTTTGTTTTTATTAAAATGGCTTCCATCAATTTTAGCGGACAATGCTTAAGAGCAGATTAATTCAAATTACAAAGAGATAGTCACACTAAAATTAGAGATTTTCCAACCATGTGAAAGCAAATGAAACATGTCCAGTGTGGGGAAAGCAATGCTCTCATTGCAAGAAGCTGAATCACTTTGCAGACAGGCATTTTGCTGGAAAGAAGAGAAGCACTTATATGGAGAGGTGTTGTACGATCTTCATAAAGAATCACTGTACACCCCAGAACAGTCGAGTCTCGAGGAAAAAATGCTTTGTGACTATTGGAATGTTGACTAGAAGGAGAGTATCCAGTTAATATGAATTTGTCGATACTTCATGCGGGATCATGAGCTTCGCAGACCTGTGTGAAGTTGCTCAAGATGGTGACCAGAAAATGAAGCCGTCATAGGTGAAGTTGAGGCTATATGATGGAACAATGCTCACTCCAAAAGGGCAAACTAAGCTGAGAGCCCAATGCAATGGGAAGAAAGAAGATTTGACATTACAGACACTTAAGCAAAATCCACTTGTCTCAGCTAAGACAAATCTAAAGTTTGGACTGATAACCCTCCAAGTACCAGAAGAGGTTTGCAGTGTTTTGCACAGCATAAAGTAATTGACTACTGCAAAAACCTGAAACAATTATGTAGTTGTTTTCACGGATCTTTGATATCTTCCTGCCGAATATCATCGTGCAGTAGATGTAGTGTTTGCCTCTTCCAATGCTCCAGAAGAGTACCAGTGCCAACAGTGTGAGATAATTAATGATCCTCCAGGAGTGAAAGCGATTGTGGATGATCTGGAGATATGATAGAAGAAACAAAATTGTAGACCATGATCAGAATCTTAAGACTGCTAGAGATAGCTTGCCAGATGAGCATGAAGCTCAAAAGAAAAAACTGCAACTGAAGGTGACCGAAGTCAAGAACTGACAGTGAAAGGAGTTTGCCTGGCTCTCTTTAAGGTAAGAACAGTAGTGGAGATGCAGCCAGCAACAGATGTGAAGGCAGTGCAACAATTTTTTAAATTTGTGAACTACCTAGCAAAGTTATTGCCCAATTTGTTTTCTGTGTGAATCCCTACTCGGGCTCGCTGCAAATGTTGTCCAGTGGTATTGGGGCACAGAAGATGAGGCACTTGCATCAAACAACTAGTGATGACAACGCCAGTGCTGTGGTACTATAATGTCAATGAGGAAATCACCCTGCGTTATGATGCCAGCAAGACAGGTCTTTAAAAAGCCCTTGTGCAGCAAGGACTACCAGTTACATTTGCATCCAGAGTGTCAACAGAAACTGAATGAAGATTAGTGCCTGGATATTGCCTTTGCTTGTGAGCATTTCAATCAGTACCTGTTTGGGAGAGAGAATGCAATGGTGGAGTCTGAACACAAGCCACTTCAAAGTTTCTTTCTTACAATGCTTCTGTCTGCTCCAGAGCATTTGCAAAGGATGTTACTTAATTTGTAGAGACACTGGAAGTGAAGTACAAGCAGGAGAATCGGATGTACATCGCCCACATGCTGTCGAGAGCAGCACTCCCTTTGAAGAAAGTAGGTGATGCTAGTACGGAGTGTGAAATCTTCCAAATCCAATGAGAAGCAACAGCCCAGCATGGTCTAGAATTCATCAACTCAGTAGAGATCAGCATCTTGCTCCGATCAATCAAACTACGCAACAAGATGCAACTGTCCAAATGCTGCAGGAAGTAGTGATAAAGGATGGCCTGAAACCACCAAGAACACTTCTGTTGTTACAAGAGGTTATTGGGCAAAGATTAAATGATTGCCTAAAATGGCATCTTGTACAAAGGAGCTATAATTATTATTTCCAAGGAGATGAGAAAAGAAAATGTTGAAGCACATATAGTCAACTCATCAAGGAATTGGGTCTAGTCTGAGGAAGGCAATGTGATTAAGGGCCACATCAGCCAGTGCAGGGCGGCACGGTGGCACAGTGGTTAGCATTGCTGCCTATAACGCTGAGGACCCAGGTTCGATCCCGGCCCCGGGTCACTGTCTATGCAGAGTTTGCACATTCTGCCCGTGTCAGCGTGGGTTTCACCCCCACAGCCCAAAGATGTTCAGTTTAGATGGATTGTCCACACTAAATTGCCCCTTATTGGAAAAACATTATTGGATACTCTAAATTTATTTTAAAAAAACATCAGCCAGTGCAGCATTTGTAATGAACTTCAGGCTAAGCAAGCTGAAGAGGCACTCAGATCCCAGATAAACCATGGAATAGACCTCTTCACTCTGGAACTAATTAATAATAATCTTTATTAGCGTCACAAGTAGACTTCCATTAACACTGTAATGAAGTTACTGTGACTATTACTCAGACAATTGGGAGTTGGACAAGCTAACATCAATGGTTATCAGATAGTAGAATGCTTGAGAGCACGCTCAGTCATTGGCATTCCTGAAATGACGAGTGAAAATGGCCCTCAGTCCATGAGCGAATAATTCCGGTGCTCTGTAAATGATTGGGAAATTCAGCACCATACCTCCGCTCTACACTGCCCCAATTCAAATGGGAAGGCCGAGGCAGCAGCGAAAATTGTCAAAGGGACCTTCCCAAAATCGAATAGGTTCAGCACAGATGAGCACGAGACAATCCTAGATTGGAGAAACACACCGACTGAAAACATGGAAAGTTGTTCAGTTCAGCAACTAATATCACACTGCACATGAACTACTCTTCCAATGGTTTAAAACCATACTGAAGCCAGAAATAATAACAGGAATGAGTGATAAAATCAAAACAAAACCACAAAGCCACATTTCGCTTTGATAAAGCTGCTAAACCATTTGCCAGAGATGAGAGTTGGAGAGCCAGTCGGTGTGCAGGCATTCATTGCTCACAAGTCAGCCCCCTTGACAACTTGGGACCTATGTGGAGAGGTTGTCGCCTCAACAGTACACTGAAAATGAATGACCACATACATTGTTGTAATCGCAGACATACAAATACAACTGGAGAAGCTGCTCCTTTAAAGCAGGACAGGTGATGAGGGAGATGTGATTTTACCAACCCGCACAAGGAACTGAATGGCCTTCAGTCAATTATCCCAACAAAGGCAACGGATCAACAGCAACAATTACCACATTGATACTGCCCACGACAATAATAATAATCTTTGTCACAAGTAGGCTTACATTAATACTGCAATGAAGTTACTGTAAAAATCCCCTAGTTGTCACACTCTGCTGCCTCTTCGGGTACACTGAGGGAGAAATCAGAATGTCCAATTCACCTAACAAGCACGTCTTTCAGGACATGTGGGAGGAAACCAGAGCACCCGGAGGAAACCCATGTAGACACTGGGAGAACGTGCAGACTCCGCACATACAGTCACCCAAGCCGGGAATCAAACCTGGGACCCTGATGCTGTGAAGCAGCAGTGCTCAATAATTTTCCACAGGGAAGCAACATCAGCCCAGGCGCAAGCAGACACCAGACAAATAGCTGCACATGTACCATTAGAAAATCAGAATGCTTTAAGGATCAGTGAGTGTTTTGGGACAGATGGAAGTGAGACAAACTAGAATGAACAATCATTTTCTTAGTTTTCAGCTTTAAAAATAAATAAATCTAGAATACCCAATTCATTTTTTCCAATTAAGGGGCAATTTAGCGTGGCCAATCCACCTATCCTGCACGTCTTTGGGTTGTGGGGGTGAAACACACGCAAACACGGGGAGAATGTGCAAAGTCCACATGGACAGTGACCCAGAGCTGGGATCGAACCTGGGACCTCGGCGCTGTGAGGCAGCAGGGCTAACCCACTGCGCCACCGTGCTGCCCCTTAGTTTTCAGCTTTGACTGAGAGGTTTCATTGCTGTGTTTGATTATATTTTAAGTCTTACAGTCGATTTTCACACTTTGATGTAGAGAATCCTGCACTGAGTCACATACTCAAATAGAGTTTGCGTCTAGTCCCTGAGATATTACAGCATTCCGCATGCTGCCATGGATATTATAGCCTTAGCTCAAAAATTTAGGAAATTTGAATTTGTACAGGTGGAGTCATTACTATTTAAAGCATGCATTAATTTCTGCATTGCACAGTTGAATAGAGTTTCTAGCTAAGTAAAAATATGAAGTGGATATTGCTAAGAACACTGAATTTAAAGTGCAAAACAAAAACTCCCTGTAAGCACGGTATGACTCTTCAGTTTCAAATATCCGCTCAAAGTTAGGTTTTTGGTTCCACTTGCCTGCTGCTCTTTCAATTTGAGTAGAATTAAACTTTCATCCCCCCCCCCATGTTGCTAAATTTTATACAAGTATGAAAGTATAAATTGTATTATTTGTCTTGCAGTACTGTAGAGGAAGCTGAACCTGAAGCAGCTGAAGTGCTGGATGCAGAGGTATGTTGGCAAGAAATTAAAAAAAAAAATTTAGATTACCCAATTATTTTTTCCAATTAAGGGGCAATTTAGCGTGGCCGATCCACTTACCCTGCACATCTTTGGGTTGTGGGGGCGAAACCCAGGCAGACACGGGGAGAATGTGCAAACTCCACACGGACACTGACCCAGAGCCGGGATCGAACCTGGGACCTCAGCGCCGTGAGGCAGCTGTGCTAACCACTAGGCCACCGTGCTGCCCATGTTGGCAAGAAATAACCATGACAAAGCATATTTGTGTGCTGCTGTAAGATTTGTTATGCAAAGCTTGTTTTTAATGTGCTTCACAATTGGTCCAGGTCTGAGGGTATTTATTTTGTTTAAATTTAGAGTACCCAATTTATTTTATCCAGTTAAGGGGCAGTTTAGCTTGGCCAATCCACCTACCCCGGTGCACCTTTGGGTTGTGGGGGCGAAACCCACGCAAACACGAGGAGAATGTGCAAACTCCACACGGGACAGTGACCCAGAGCCAGGATAGTACCTGGGTCCTCGGTGCTGTGAGGCAGCTGTGCTAACCACTGAGCCACCATGCTGCCCCAGGTCTGAGGTTAATGGAGTAAATTATCTGCAGCCAATACTAGGAGCACTAGAGGGGGGCAGAGTACCAGAAGTGCTTAACAAATTAATTATGTCTTGTACGTTTTGATTTGACTTTAAGTTGCCCCTTTTCTAATTGCTTTCAGAATGAAGATCAAGTACTTGACGATGAGGAGGCTAATAAGTCAGAATCAGAATGTGAGACTGATGAGGTGGATGACCTGCCAAATACTAGATCCCACTGCAGAGGGCTGATGTCTCGCAAGCCCAGCCAGACAAGTGTCTTCCTACAGGAATGGGACATCCCGTTTCACGAATTAGAAGTTGGAGAGCTGATTGGCAAAGGGCGATGGGGCAAAGTTCATAAAGGACGCTGGCATGGAGAAGTGGCAATTAGGTTGTTAGAGATTGATGGGAATAATCAGGATCATTTGAAATTGTTCAAAAAGGAAGTGATGACTTACCGGCAAACAAGGCATGAAAATGTGGTACTTTTCATGGGCGCTTGTATGCATCCTCCACATTTAGCCATCATTACAAGGTAAATAAAATGGGAATGATATCTATTTTTTGCATTATAATCTTGCAGTGTTCATCAGCATAGAAGATTTCAGACGTATGTTGAATTTTTTGTGCAGAATGGCACTTATTTTCTCCCAGAATTAGCCATTTGTTGAAAAGTGCACAAATAGATAGTAGTCTTCCACAGAGTATGTTGGGGCAGAAAACCTGTGTGTCACTGACCCTAAATGGTGCTGCTCCATCTTAGTGCAAAATTCCCATTTCCAGGTGATAAGGGATCTTGCTGAGGAGAGGACTATGTCATGTTCTGCATGGAATGGTGTTTTGGGATATCCTGCTAGTTGTTCACAGACATTACCAGAAGCCTTAGGAGAATTATATAATTGCATGCCTCCTCTCTGCCATAGTACATGATGGAACTGACCATTTAATATGGTAAACACACCTTCTCTTGCTTGTCTTAGTTTTGCTTTCCCAGAAAGCCTAATTTCCAATTTTGTTACATGATATTTTCCGGTTCTGTGTATAATCAAATATGTTTTTTTATGTTTTAGTTTCTGTAAAGGCCGAACACTCTTTTCATTTGTGAGAGATTCCAAAATCACACTGGATATTAACAAGATGAGGCAAATTGCACAGGAAATTATAAAAGTAAGTTTTGAAGTTGCCAATCTATAATTAGCTTTACCAAATGACTAGGATTGCAATCCTACCTAAAGAGTAGGCAATAGTGATATTCTGGAACAGTGTGGCAATTGTGCCCTATATTTGTAACTTTTTGAAAAGGGCAAACTGAATTTTGTCGTGGAATGGTTCGACAACTGATCACATTGGTGTAGTTACACAATGATTTTCATTCTCTCTTTGGGGTCTGCATTCGTTCTCCTGCTACTGGTGTGGCCAGGCACCACTGACCTCCACACAATTGTTTTTATTTTCTTCCCTATTGTGTATTTCCTGCAAATCTCTTCTAACTTGTTAACAGGGCTGCACTATAATCTCGCTGTGGTGCTTTAAAGCAAGAAGTATTTTTATGTCCAAGCACCAACTTTAAGTTCTTCAAAATTGTTTAATAGTTTTATGTTACAGAAGTTTCCAGTTGACTGCCATTTTAATCCTTCCTCTTTACTTAAATGGATCACCTCCTCTGCTCGTCAGGCTTGTCAGACAGAGCCCCAAGCATCAGTTTATTCCTTTCACAAAAATCCTCGATATTTTATAATTCTATCAGAAATTTATATTCTTGTTTAGGTCTTGGTATTTATAGCATCTATGCGGTTAATTCCTTTCCTTTTTAATCTAATTCCCCACTGTATAATTGCAAATTATTTTATTCCAGGGGATGGGGTACCTTCATGCAAGAGGTATTGTGCACAAGGATTTGAAATCAAAGAATATTTTCTATGACAATGGAAAAGTTGTTATCACAGACTTTGGACTGTTCGGTATATCTGGTGTGGTACAAGAGGACAGGTGAGACAAGAATGCCTTGTTGAAAAATCGGTATGCAAAGGACTTGTCTTCTTGAAAATTTTGTCACTTCATTCTTTTCACTCTCCCCTACCTCGTGTGAAAATGTGTTTCCACACACTTTGGTATCTCAACCACATTATGTCTGGACTAATATTCATTCATGTGTGAGCCTCCGGAGTAAATGTGAGCGGCTGTACTTGTAGGATGGGGAACACGGAGATTGTTCCCCGCCCTGATTTCTACATCCATGCCTTCCCAATGGGGTCCACTGGATAGTCATTTGGAAGCATCAGCTTTGGGTGATTTCCCAAATGGGATTTTGCAAAAATTGTGGGTCCCCTATCACACTGACATTTCCTGATTCCAGACACATCTGGAGATGTACAGTTCAGCTATAGAGGATAAAATTGCCAAGACATCGGGGAACTATATACCAAAGGTTAAACAATAGAAGGGCAGCACGGTGGAGCAGTGGGTTAGCCCTGTTGCCTCACGGCACCGAGGTTCCAGGTTTGATCCCGGCTTTGGGTCACTGTCTGTGTGGAGTTTGCACATTCTCCCAGTGTTTGCATGGGTTTGGCCCCCACAACCCAAAGATGTGCAGGGTAGGTGGATTGGCCACGCTAAATTGCCCCTTCATTGGAAAAAAAGAATTGGGTACTCTAAATTTAAAAAAAAGTTTAAACAATGGTCTCTGTAAGTAGTCCAATTAACCTTTTTGAAACCAGTCATTCCCCCCCAGAGATGATTGATAAAAATCTTAAAATACAAGTTCAGATAGAATGTTGGAATGCATTAGTTAATGAAAAATGGAGCCAATGTTTTCTTGATTCGACATGATTTAGCTCCTAAATTTTAATGTAAAACTTTCTCTCTTCCGAAGTGCTTTGAAATGGAAGTTATTTTAATTGGTTGTGGGTGGCAAGGTTTCTTTAGGATGACTATGAACCACAGTCATGTGCTGTGCAAAGGGTAGTTTTGCTTATTGTGACTAAGAGGACAATAATGTTAACCCCTGAGGACTGCAGTAATATTCTTGAATTACAAAATTATTGATGAAGTCCTACCCTGCACTTCTTTCTGAACGTGGATCCATGTGTTTACAGTGAAGCAAGTTCCTGACTTGGAACTAAATCGCCACTCCTTCCACTCCTTTAACTGTCGTTGGGTCAGAAACCTGGAACTCCCTCTCTAAAATGCACTGTGGGTTTATCTGTACTACAGGGACTGCAACAGTTTAAGGTGACAGCTCACCACCATCTTCTCCAGGACAGTTAGAGATGCCATGCTCCCATCTCAGCAATACATGTAAAAAAAAAACCGCTGCTTGTCATTTTTAGATAGCAAACAGCAGGTTTATTTATCTAATTAAAATTAAATTTTTTTGCTTTGCTATGATGTTGGATTTAGTTCAAGGCATTCTTTTGATTGATTTTATTCTGTGGCTAAAAATAACATGTAACATTGTATTGAATCAAACCAAAATCATCCCATGTTTTACACTGATTTGGATGGATTGATCTCTCTTGGCGTCCCTTCTCGAGAGACAATTGGTGTACGCCAGTGGGTCGCTGGTTTGGCAGCATCAGGGTATTTTTGCGGTGTCGTCTCATGTCTTGCCAGCTGCTGCATCTCTTCCCTTTTGCCTCTGTTACTGAAGGCTGCCCGGTTTGAGGTGGGCAGTAGCTATCCGATGAGACACAGTGATCTCTCCCACGTGGCGCCAGTTCTCTATGCCAATCAAGCTGGGCTTATAAATTGTAACTGCTGTCTACCATATTGTTATTGTCGCTGTGAGGTGACCATGGAGTGACCTCTCCATGGTTTGTGCCTGGGCGGAATATATGGGGGTTTTGGCCTGCTCATGCATCAGAACCCCCTTTCGGCCTTGCTGGTGGAATCCGAAGGAGTGCAGAGCATGGCGTTTGGCAGATGAAATAACTTGGGTTTTGCATCACTGGCCTGACATCTAGTGCAATATTTCGCTAAATATTTGGCAGCTGGAAAATCATTTGTTTGAATTTTGGGTCTGGATGGGATGATGCTTGACTGTGATGGCTCATGTCGGCAAATATCCCCAAGTTTGCAATTATTAATGATGTGGAGATGCCTGCGTTGGACTGGGGTGGGCACAGTAAGAAGTCTTACAACACCAGGTTAAAGTCCAACAGGTTTGTTTCAAATCAGAATGCACTCCGAAAGCTAGTGATTCGAAACAAACCTGTCGGACTTTAACCTAGCATTGTAAGGCTTCTTACTGTGCACTTATTAATGGCCACTTGAAAAAGGTGTCTGAGGATTGATGATGCACATTATTCCATCATGAGTTGGTATTTTCAAAGAGGGAGGAATTGTAAATATCTTGTACGTTTTCTTATTTGGAGTTAGGATATTCAAAGCTAGTAATTTTAAAATGAGTCTTCTGATTTTATTCTGAAATCGTGGCAGGAGAGAGAATGAGCTGAAGTTGCCGAATGGATGGTTGTGCTATGTAGCTCCTGAAATAGTCCAAGAAATGTATTCGGGCAAGGATGAAGACAAGCTCCCTTTTTCAAAGGCAGGAGATGTATATGCATTTGGGTAAGATCTATTATGCCTATATATTGTAGCTAATATTTCTTAGAAAAATTAATGATCGTGATTCCTAGGATTGTAATTATTAAGGATTGTAATTATTTTTCTCTGGGAAAAGTTAATTTCTTGCAGCGCAAGACCATCACGGGTGTAAATGGGATACATTCCAGAAGTAAACTAGCATAGTATGAGATTTTGTTTTAAACCTCTGCAGTTTTCCATAATACACATTATTGATATTCAGTTAATTTTCTTGTTCTTGCAGGACTATTTGGTATGAACTTCAGGCAAGGGATTGGCCATTTAAGAACCAACCCGTAGAGGCAATAATCTGGCAAGTTGGCAGTGGGGAAGGAGTTCAAAATCTACTAACTCAAATTTCCTTGGGGAAGGAAGTGACGGTGAGTAAGGGCTATCGCAGAAATCTGGGGGAAAAAAAGAACCTCAGCAGATCTGACTGCATCTGTGAGGAGAATGTGTGTGTGTGTGTGTGTTTCAACGGATGCAGTGAGATCTCATCATCAACTGGAGTCATTATCAGCAATGTAACATTGGAAAACAAAGCAGGTGAGATCATGAGGATCAAGCGGCTCATCTGTCACATTAAAGATAAGTGAAAATGGTGGGTCGCAAAGGTCAGCCGGCATGGGTCACTAAGGTTGGTAAAAATGGGTCCGGGCAAAACAGTTTGAAAAACACTGCCATAAAGAGATGGGCAAAACTGGGACCCATACGGGTACCCACAGCCACTCCTTTGGTTTGGAGGAAGTGTGACAAGTTAAAGGAGAAATTGTTCAGTGGGAGGACAAGTTCAGCCAGATGGAGGAGAGTGGTGGTGGATGGGAATTGTTCAAGCCTCTGTTTGAGAAGAAGCAGGAAGAGCTCCGAGCAGCTGTTCAAGTTTTGAGTTAGGATAGCAGAATCTCTGCCTTTCAGATTTGTGAAAATAAAGTCCTTAAACATTTAAAGCATTTTAAAGTTGTAGGGACTTGAGCCTCTTGTTCATGTAACTCCTTTCATTTGAACAAAAATATTTAGGGGCAGATTGGATAAATGTATTTGAACAGGTGTTTTATGCACTCATTTTTTGGGGTTCGCTAAATTTGAAATCATGTCTCCTCCATGTTTTGAATAAAGGTTAAGCTTCTCCCGGTGGCGTCGCAGGTAAATCATTAACACAGGATCCAAGGTTCAATTCCTACACTGTGTGCAGTTAGCTGATTCCTAGTAGGTGTACTAAAATTAACCTCAATGATACATGCATAACCTTCAATCCATCAATACCATATTATAAATCGGAAAAACTGATGTAAACTCTTGGTCAGAGCTGAACAAGATTGCAGATGAAAAGCAGTGAACAAAGGGAAGTGGGAGGGAAATTGAAGTGTGTACATTCAAAAACAATGTGGTTAAATGGCTGAAGTGGTATTGAAGACGTTTTGTGACATGCAGCATGTGAATAACTGGGGTAATAGAGTATAAGTCAATTCTGGATTCCACTAATTAAAAACCAGAAGTAGAAAAAAATCTCTTTGGCACCAAGGGTGCATGATGTTTCCACTTCAAGGACCAACCCAAACCTGCTGATCAAACTTTTGTGTAAGCGGAGAGGAACTGAAATACTGACAACTTGCTCTGCTTGCTCTACAGGAAATTCTGTCTGCGTGTTGGTCTTATGATCAAAATGAAAGGCCAACTTTTACTCAGCTGATGGACATGCTTGAAAAACTGCCAAAACTCAACAGGCGACTTTCTCACCCTGGCCACTTCTGGAAATCTGCAGAGTTAGTATCTCATCAATTTGTTTTGTACCTTACATTGTAGTGTTTCAATCTGCTTGGGTAAAGTTCCGTTTTCTTCCAGTCCAACTCGACTGTTAGTTTTTGCCGATGCCAGTGCTTGAAACAGAAAATGCTGGAAATGCTCAGCAGGCCTGGCCGTATCTGTGGAGAGAAACACAGAGTTCACATGTCGGCTCTGTGACCAACCAGAGCAAAGTTAAAAATGTAACAGACGTTGAGCAAGGGGAAGGTCAGAAGGGGAAAACAACACAAGGGGATGTCTGTAATTGGGTGGAGGTCAGGAGAGATTAAATGACACTGGATTCACGGAGCACGGCCAAAAAGAGAGGTCATTGTTCAAGTTAGAAACAAAAAAGATGTGTCCAGAGGAGGTCTGAATGGCAGGGTGCTGAATAACTGCTGCCTGGAAGCAAAGAAAAGGACCTGGCAGAGAAACAAGAGGGGAAGAAAACAAACCAGTAATGAAAGTGAAACAAAATGGCAGAATTGGTTACAATCTAAAATTGTTGAATTCATTGTTGAGTCCAAAAGGCTAAAATGCCCAGTTGAAAGATGAGCTGCTGTTTCTCAAGCTTATGTTAAACCCTATTAGGATACAGCAGCAAGGGCAGCACGGTGGCCTAGTGGTTAGCACAACCGCCTCACGGCGCTGAGGTCCCAGGTTCGATCCCGGCTCTGGGTCACTGTCTGTGTGGAGTTTGCACATTCTCCCCATGTCTGCGTGGGTTTCGCCCCCACAACCCAAAAATGTGCAGAGTAGGTGGATTTTCCACACTAAATTGCCCCTTAATTGGAAAAAATAATTGGGCACTCTAAATTTATTTTAAAAAAAGGATACAGCAGCAGGTCAAGGACGGAAAAGTCATATTTGGAACAAGGTGGGGTATTAAAATGGCAGGTGGTTGGAAGCTTGGGTCATGCATGTGGGCCGAATAGAAGTGTGCCTCAAAGGAGCCACCAGTTTGTCTTTGGTATCCCCAGCAATAAGACCACAAGCGATGAACACGAGATGATAAGTTGAAAGAAGCACAAGTAAATCTCTGTCTCATTTGGAAGGTGTCTGGAGTCCTTGGATGGTGAGACGGTAAAAGGGCAGGTGTTGCATCTCCTGGGCTTGCATGAAAGTGTGCTGAAGCAAAGGGAAGAAGTTTTGGGGGTGACTGAGTGTGGACCAGGTGGTCATAAAGGATAAGCCTTTCAGAATGCTAAGAGGGGAGAGGAAGATGTGTCCGATGGTGGCATCACACTGGCGGAGCATGATCTATTGAATACAGGGGCTAGTGGGTAGAAGGCGAGGACAGAGGGAGCCCTATCATGTTTCTGGGGGGAGGGGAAAGGATGAAATAGAATGGACACAGTTGAGCGACGGTGAGTTTTTCGTTGGTGAAGAGGCAAAGACCAATTGGAAGTACTCGTCTGAAAAATAGAAACATAGAAAATAGGAGCAGGAGGAGGTCTTTCGCTCTTTGAGCATGCCCCGCCATTCATTATGATCATAGTTGATCATCCAACTCAAGCCTAATCCCGCCTCTTCTCCTCCTCCCCCCCCCCCCCTTTTCTACATGGGTTTACTCGCAAATCAAAGTGCTTCCAATTACTTTAATTTCTTTATCTAGAATTTTCTGCCTCTGCTGGGCACAGTCACAAGCTTAAATATGGACTTCCGTCAACTCTGCTCTGCATAGCATTAGTGGGCAATCTGAGAGAGGGCTCACAGTGACCTGCTTTTTTTTTTTTTTTTTTAAATTTAGATTACCCAATTATTTTTTCTATTAAGGGGCAATTTAGCGTGGCCAATCCACCTACTCTGCACATTTTTGGGTTGTGGGGGCGAAACCCACGCAGACACGGGGAGAATGTGCAAACTCCACACAGACAGTGACCCAGAGCCGGGATCGAACCTGGGACCTCAGCGCCGTGAGGCGGTGGTGCTAACCACTAGGCCACCGTGCTGCCCCTGTGACCTGCTTTTTAACGTTTCTTACACTCTTCGATCATACAGCCTTTCACATTCCCCCAATAGTCCAGCTGAGATTGGTAACCGTTCAGAATCAAAATTGAGAGCTTCATGTTATGATTGTGTTCTTTTCATGCTAATAATGCTTTGATTGTAGGACGTCACGGTGGCGCAGTGGTTAGCATTGCTGCCTCATGGCTGCGAGGACCTGGGTTCGATCCCGGCCCCGGATCACTGTCCATGTGGAGTTTGCACAATTTTCCCGTGTCTTCGTGGGTTTCACCCCCACAACCCAAAGATGTGCAGGGTAGTTGGATTGGCCATGCTAAATTGCCTCTTAATTCGAAAAAATTAATTGTGTACTCAAAATTTATTTTAAAAAATAATGCTTTGACTGTAGAAAAAATATAAAACTCTGATAAATATGCATACAATCATTACAAAGTCACCGAGCTGGTTCTTATTTTGGGCATGAGCGTATACCACATATTGTACCTACTTCCATACTATTTGTCTTTGATCTGTTTGCTTCCTCTGGTATTTCACCATTTCTATAGTAATCCTAAGAGCATATAGATGATTTACCACTTCCACTGAAAAACCTCAAATTTGAAATGACAGCCTACTTATCCCAACAATGAATCAATGGCTTCAGTTTCGACCTGATAAATCTGCACCATAATTTGGTTAGAATTTTCAGTCATTGGAAGGTTGATAAATTGTCCCCTCATTCACTTAAAATAAGGCACAGTCCAAATCCGGTCACTGGATCATGTTTATTGGGCAGAGCAATGGGGATGCCTGTATTTATTGTCCGATCTCATTACAATAATGTTGACCAGCTGCCAATGCTGAATGAGCACTGACCGCTGGCCAGTGGCTCGTCATCCACGGGCATGTGAAATCCAGTGTCCCCTCTGTAGCCGGGTGAGAAGTAAGCCATTCAAAGAAGGTGGGAATCTGGGGGGGTGGATTGTGGGGAAATGATGTGGAGGGATCAGCAGCCGATATGATATTTTGAGACCAGGAGGTGACTGACCCATTAAAGTGGATTTTAAACTTGAGTTGATGGATTGGCCTACGATGGCTCATTTAAGGAATTATGGTTTAGCCACTTAGTTCCACTGATTGAGCACACTCGCCATCCAGTGGAAGACCACAGTTGTGTCAAAAAGCTAAATGCAGCATTGGAACCCAATGTACATGATTTGATGAGGCTCCTGCCTGCGTAGCCCACCTATGTTGAGGTGGGATTCGCCGAATCAATTTCATGTTTTAAAAACACCAGCTTCAAATATTCCAGATGACTTCTCGTGTAAATCTCTAATTGGTATGAATTGTACAAGTTCAGCAGTGTGCTTTCCATTTCAAGTCCTCTAACACATACTTTACCACATTGTGTTAGTGTAGATAACAAAGCTTCCACCAACTGGGTTCTGCCCGAGAGCTGACATCATATAATTGGAATGTATTACTGATGTATGAATGTGAAAGAAAGTTACGATTGTGCTTTTAAAAAAAATCTTTATCTTTTGTTAACTTTATATTTATTATAACTAAAAATTAGACCTAACACTTATTTTCTCTCTCTTTTTGGCCTGTTCATCACCTTCCTCCATCTCTCTTCCCGTTCTTGTGTGAACGCTGTGGTATCCTCTTGTAACTCCTTGGACATCCATAACCCTGGACTGCTAACCTGTACGATCCTACAACATCTGACCTTTTATTTGAATATCTCATCATTCACTTGTATTTAAACTTTGAACACTGTTAAACCTTGATATTCCTGCAATGCTTTTATCTTTAATATTTTTGGGAATATTTAAATCTTTGTGACTGAATCACGTTCTCTAAGATGCTGGCACCCTTATTCCCTCCCTGACCATCATTGGCACCAAGCCTTGCATCATTACCCTGCTTTGTGATCTTCAACAAGACCGTTGACAGGCTATCTTGGATCTTGTGCAGCTTCTACTGTTTATCTGTAGTATTTCTCTTCCAAATAAAAGTAGCCTTTCTTTTGATTGTCATTTTTTTGACGGTAGCTGTATATAAAGTGCATTGGCATGGCTGCGACCAGCTACAATAGTGGAAGCCCTTCCTAAAGGGTTGGATTGTTTTGCTTTGGGTGTCCTTTAGATTTGGGTGTAATTGACAAATATTCACTGTTAATATGTGGACTTAAACATGTGTTAGTAAACAGAGATCTCCAATGATATTTTTCTCCATGTTACGATGGTGTAAGACGGGGAAATCATTTTAAATCCTAACAATATGTTAGCCTTTATATCCAGGGCATTCGAATATAAAAAATTGGATGTACGGTTGCAGTTATACAAAATATAGTTAGATGGCATTGAGAGTACTGTCTTCAGTTCTAGGTACCACATCTCGGGAAGGATATACTGGCCTTGGAGAGAGCACCATCCACGTTCAACGGTGTTGGCGGGGCTGAAAAGGGTTAAATTGCGGGGATAGGGTGCATGATCTAGGCTTGTATTCTCTTATGAATAGAAGATTAAGAGATTATTTGTTAATATATTCAAGGTGATTTCAGGAACTGGTGGGGTAGAGAGAAACTATTTCCTTTGGTGGAGGAGTCCAGCACAAGGGGACACAACCATAAAATTAGAGCTAGGCCAATCAGGGTGATATCAGGGAGAATTTATTCATACATTGGGGATATGAAAATCCAGAATACAGTTTCCCTCCCCTACCACGCGTCGCCCCCACAGTGAACACACTAACTTGTTGCATAATTCTGCATTTTTCTCTTATTCTGCATTTTCTTGAACATACACAGTATGGAATAATCATCTCTCTTTTTCAGTGTTTTGGAATGTTGTGAATTGCAAGTTCTGAAGGTGACTGCGAAGTCTGGTCTATAAAAAAAAAAATCACGGCAGCTTCCCACGCAATCTGTGCTAGTTAGTGCGGGACCTACTAATGAGAACACTTGGCTAGTTGCTTCATTACTTGTTTAATTTGAATGACCGAATAAAAGGATTGCTCATTGCAAGGACACTGCTGTTCCAAGGTTATAATTTTTAGAATCTGAAGGCTGAGGCAAGAGCAGGAATTTGGGGTTTATAATGGGAAGGAATAGCCTCTGAATTACCTTGATATTAAAGAAAAGGTGATTATAAACACACTTGTTTGAGAACAATATAAAAGACATTATCATAGAATTTATAGTGCAGAAGGAGGCCATTCGGCCCATCGAGTCTGCACCGGCTCCTGGAAAGAGCACCCTACACAAGGTCATCATCTCCACCCTATCCCCATAACCCAGTAACCCCACCCAACACTAAGGGCAATTTTGGACACTAAGGGCAATTTATCATGGCCAATCCACCTAACATTAATGACTTATTTTCTGTACGGCGGGAGGGTGCAAGATTTGAAATGCTTTTCATTGTCTATATTCTAAATTTAGAAAAGAAATAGTTAACTTACTGTTTAACAAAGCTGTTTCCACTAACCACCAGTAGTTGAATGCTAAAACAATGGTATAAAATGGCTGTATTTGACATTTTTGCTGATCAGTATTTTGGAACTATGCAAATATATAACCAGCCAATTTGTTGATCACAAATGCCATGTAACTGATATTAATTTGTCATGAACTGTGATTGGGGAAAAAACTTCAAAATGTGTTGCTAATATATTTGGCTTCAAAGATTTGTCTCTTCATTCTAAACAATGTACTGTATCTCATTTAGGTTGTCATTCTGAAAAAAAAAAGACGGCAGCAAGTAGTGAGTAACTGCTTTCACTTTTAGACATACTAACCTCCTTCCCAACTTCAATGTATCCAATCCTTCCTTGTGACCTGTAGACCAAGAAGTTTTTTTTTAGAAAAGCAGTCATTTTCCAGTGACTGGATACAAAAATGAAGTTTTCCATGTTTCAAGACTTTTTATTGCACAATTTACAGGATGTTACCAAATATTTGCACGGTTTTTTTTTATTTGCCTGGGGTTAAGATAGTCCAGTAATATGACCGGTGTGGGATTTTTGGATGATCCAGCTTTGTTGAACAGTAAGAACTAATCTATAGCAAACATCTCGTCTCATGTACGATTGTGCATTAAAGATTTTATTCACGAATATTTTGCATATCACCGTCAAAATTGTGTTGTCAGTGTGCCACTTTAATACAGTACGAAAATAATCAGAAGAATTGAGGAAAAAAAGATCAATTACCCAAAAATATCTCTGTCTCTTTGGTTTAAAGATGTAGCTTAGGAAATGATCAAGCTGCAGAATCTCCCATCCCCTATTATGCCCAACTCAATCTCCATCATTTCTTTCTTCAGCCTTTCTCTGCAGGTGGCATACTTTGACACCTTGTGCCCCATTTTGCCCCCAGTTGGACAGTTCTTTCCATTAACCTGAAAACAAACACAGTAAAACTATACATTACCACGTTCCCACACCTTCCCTCTGTCCTAAAACAGAATGCCTTCCTAGAGGTGCGCACACTGAAGATGTCACTTTCCAGATAGAGCACGAGTACCCAAATTAATGCATGCGCCTTTAGCATTCCCACGGTGCAAGGTGCTTTCAAGGAACTATTGGTCTTTGTGCAGAGGGATCCGACTTAATTTAATTTGAAATCCTAGATTTGTTGCAATAGAAATCTAGATATGGAATACATGCATTAATTTATCCATTTGTAGGATAATATAATAATGAACCAATTGTTTGTTTTCTACATTACAACAATGTCTCCATTGGCTGTATAATGCCTTCAGATGTCCAGTGGCTGTGAAAAGCGTAACTAAATGCAAATCTTTTTTCAGTCGTAGCAATAAATGACAATATTTGAAAGCCTAATCCTTTGGTCCCAATTACAGCATGGGTGAGTGTAGTTAATGTGTAGCAGATATGACAGTATTGTTCAATCTAATGAACTTTTCCTATTCCTGAGGATGCTTTTATAGTATGACCCCTAACAGTGAAGTTTTTCACTTTCAGGTAAATTTGCTGTAGCATTTTAGAAGACAGTTGGTTTCACATTCAGAAATTCACATGTTTTCCCTACTATTCTATTGCTTGTACTAATTTAAGGAAATTAATACTGAAAGCTTGATTTGCAGTTTTTCACTGTGCATGGTTTGAGTTGATTTCTTTTTATCTTAACTGATTAACTTTGAATTCTCCTGTCTTTTTTTTCCCTTTTCCAGGTTGTAGCTACTGGTGCAATATCTGGGTCTGCCTTGCATGCATCCAAAATTCCCCCCCTGTGATGCAACAACTTTGGCAATCATTTCCATCGTTAGATCTTCAAATGTAACCCGTGGAGACAGTGTAACAGTAATGCCTAACCCTCCCAAGCTTCTTTGCCTTTCTGATTTTCCTTCTCTGGGCTAATGGCTTCAAAGATAACATCGTTTGCAGAAAAACATCCTTCATACTAACAGAATGAGCCTGGTTACTCGGAAGTACTTCAGACAAAATACCTGTAACTGAACTGGGTCTGGTTTTACTACTGACTATACTAATGCTGCACACACGCTGAAGAAACAAACAAAACATCTGCAGTGTGTGTGGTTTTCTACTTCTCTTAAAGTGCTTATTAGCTCCGCCCCACGTTTTTATTTTAAACTTGGCTACACAATTGCTGTTTCTAGATAGCAATACAGTTGACATGTTTCTTGTGCGGTCACTTGTCCTGTTGGAATGGAATTGGAAAAATAAGTTAACCTGTTCTATTTCTCCTGTTTTCTTTTCAGCATTATAAGTAGCAAAGGTCTTGCAAGTTTCGAAAGACTTGACCTGGTCATTCTGGAACAGCAAAGCAATCAAAAGCTTTAATGGGGTTGCTCATTTTGTTTTCATGGGCTGTGTTGCAGTGATACCATTGTATGTTCCTCAAAATATCTCTGAAAATGCTTCATAGTTCACATGTTTTTGTCTGACAATTGAGCTGGCTAAATGAATGAGAAAAGAATGGGGCTGTAGAGTATCTGGATACTTAATTCTTAGTAGCCGACGTATAAATGTTTAAATGAAATAGTACACATCTTGATCCAAGTCTCAAAAGAATTGTCTCAAATATGCATTTTATTTGCTGGAGATTTTACAACCTCAGCTCATCAGAACTTAATGCATCATAAAAATTCTGTTAATCCACAAAGAAATAGTCAAGTCGAAGAATGAAAACTGAGTTAAGCCATTTATCTGAAACTGTTTCACGTTAATTGGGCACCCTTGCTTGTGGGATTGTTCACACTATGCTGTTGCTGGTGAAGAATCTGAAAGGCAAATTATGAACAGCTTGGATCTAAATCTCTACAATCAAGGCCAAGTTCTTTATACTATATATTAGTAGATACTGCGGGCACTGAATTAAACTGGGAACAGGAACGGTGGGGGAAATTCTTCCATCAGGTTCACAGTTTTAGTATAAAGCAGAAAATGCTTCAGACAAAGCAATAAATAACGACGTATTAACAGAGCACCAATTAAAATTCATGCGCATGGGTTCAAAATTGTGGTTAAAGAACCATTAAATAACAAGTGATGCAAGTAACTCAACATCACATAATTGTTACAGCACAGCAGGAGACCATTCTGTCCATGTGGCTGCATGGCTCTTCTGATCACTTTGAGAGCTATTTCCTCGCCTATAGAATCCCTACAGTGCAGAAGGAGGCCGTTCGGCCCATCAAGTCTTCACTGACCCTCTGAAAGAGCACCCCTCAGCTCAATCCCCTGCCCTATCCCTGTAACCCTACCTAACCTTTGGACACTAAGGGACAATTTAGATTGGCCAATTCACCTAACCACATCTTTGGACGGTGGGAGGAAACCGGAGCACCCGGAGGAAACCCATGCAGACACGGGGAGAACATGCAAACTCCATACAGACAGTCACCCAAGGTCAGAATCGAACCTGAACCCCTGGCTCTGTGAGGCAGCAGTGCTAACCACTGTGCCACAGAGCCGCCTTATCTTCATTTTCAGATAATTGTCCGATTCCCTTTTGAATGCCTTGATTGAATTTTCTTCCACCACAGTCTCAGGTAGTGCATTCCAGATCCCGTTTCGTGAAAAAGTTCACCTCCCATCCCCATTGCTTCTTTTTCCAATAATCTTAAATCTGTGCCCTCTCATTCTTGATCGTTTCACCAGTGAGAACAATTTGTCCCTGTCTACTTAGTCCAGACATCATGATTTTGAATACCTCTATAAAGTCTCCTTTCAACCTTCTCTTTTGGGAAACAGTCTAAACCCTCCAATCTATCTATATAATTGAAGTTCCTCATCCCTGGAAATATTCTCAATCTTTTGTGTGCCCTCTCTCATGCGATGCCCAAAACTGGACGCAGTACTCGGATTGAGGCTGAACCAGTGTTTTATAAAGTTTAATATAACCTCCTTACACTTGTACTCCAAACCCTTATTAATAAAACCTGGGATATTGAATACTAACCACTCTCTCAACTTGTCCTTCAATAAGGTATGCGGAACAACAGCCAGGTCCTTCTGCTCTTGTGCCCCCATTACAATCATACACTTTATTTTATATTGTCTTTCCGTGTTCCTTTTACCAAAATAAATCACTTTGTGCTTCTCTGCATTAAATTTCATTTGCCACTTGTCCACCCATTCCACCATCTTGCCATTTGAAGTTCAATACTATCCTCCCCACAGCTCGCAATGCTTCCCAAGTTTTGTATCATCCACATATTTTGAAGTGGTGTCCTGTGCACCACGGTCTAGGTCATTAATGTATATTGGGAGGAGCATGGAGCGCAGCACCCACCCTGGAGGAGCTCAGCTACAAACCTTCCTCTAGTCCCAAAAGATGTTAACCACCAGTCTCTGTTTCCTGTCACTCAGCCAATTTTGTATCCGTGTTGCTGCTGCTGCTTTTATACCATGGTCCATAAATTGTCTTTGCAGCGGGTGGGAGGGGTAAAGGTGAGGGTGGGTGTAAATGCATATTGATTGACAAACTTAAATTCACAAACAACACTTTATGCACACTGGTATCCCTTGACAGCAGAATATACCAGTGTACAGAAAATCTGCACAAAAACCTCATGTTGGAGAGAGAACATGTTTTAGAAATACTTTCAGTGGAACAGTGTACCAGGCGCAGCCGCATCGCTGATCTGTTGCTAACTGTATTGACATTGATACAATGGACCATTGTTACTAAGTCCCACATGTGAGCCATATTGACAAAAGATTGTGTCGTTTTGATGCAGTCTACTTAGTTTACTGTTGATAGTTAATAGATGATAAGAAATGTTAAGCACCTAACTCCCAAAAATCCGTAATGTATATTTGCTTCTCAAATGCGGTTATTACAAGGAAAGAAGAGAAAATGGAAGGAAAGCATTCTGCTTACTCTCATCAGCATAACCATGAGATAAACTGTAGTTGGGAATGTGTTGTTTTCCCTACTTTATTTTCATTTGTGTCTCTTTTTGAATTGTTTATGCCTAGCTAGTTACTGAAGGAAAATTCTTGAGGTCTTGTTCGCTGTCTGAATCTCTGAAAAGATCCTTCATCCCACTCTGCCCTCTTTCCCATCCAGTTCCTCCATTGGGGGAGGAGAAGAGGGAAAGGGAGCTTGTCCCCAAAGTATACTTTCTGTCTCGAGATTGATTAATTTACACAAATATGAAGCCATGTGAATTCTGAGCCCTGGACTTGGAACTCTTAACATCAAAAAACTTGGCATCCCAGGGAGCTATTTGGGGCATGGAGTTGTATTTAACATGCATTCAAGCTTCCATCCAAACAGCCTACATTTGATTCAAGTATCCAGGAAAAGCCCTCGCGTGATTGAACTTTGTACCTTTGGCCTAGGCTGATGCCGAAGGCCACTCTGTAAATAGAGCCACATTCTTGAGTGTTTACAAAAAAAAACTAATTTCTTGCTAATGTGAAAGACAATTGTTTGAATAATGTTTTTCGTAGATTTTTTTCAACTGCAAATAAGTGGTAATTAGAAAAAGAGACCTCTGAATTGTAATTAATTTGCCATGAAGACCACAGATTCTGATATTTATGTTCTCCTGTGTTTGCATGAGCGTTTTTGGTTTGGATGGGATTTGTATTGAAATGTGTATGTAACTGAGGCGATCAGTATTTCTTACATAGTTTAGATTTTATGTTAACATATATTTCCCCTTTTTGTGAGACCTATAAAACCCTTATGGCGCATATAATGCAATCTATGTAACTGCAGTATCTGGACAGTATAGTTGGACAAATGGCTAAATTGGATAACTGAACAGACACAACTTCCCTCAATTAAAGACAGTAACAAAATGACTATGAAAACAGTTGGATTTAATTAAATAAGGCAATGTGCAGTACATCTATTAATAGGAAATTTTTATGTGAATGACTCATGTAAAATATTTTGTACCATATGTACAATTTTGGGGTTCGAACATATAGTTATGACTAAAGTTAATTTTGAAATTTACTTGCTGAATGTTGTATTCTATGAAATAAGTGAATCCCTGAACCTTGACCTGTATTTGGAAGTACGTTCCAAAAAATGGTTCTATCAAACTGACACTGTTTAGTCCCTGAGTTCTTTGTTCATTTGTCATTCTGGCACTGTTATGTGTTGTTATGTTTCAACCCGCAAATCAATTTATTGACCACCCCAAGTTACCCCGAGATGACTAGAACTGGAACTGGATGGAAAAGAAAAGTCACTTTGGCACAAAACCTATTGGTATGGACTCCCATCAAAACCTTGAAAGGTTGAGTCAGCTATTACAAAAGAGAATAGAACAATTTAGGATTCAATACTGTGAACAAGCCGATACAGAGACTAGCAAAACACACAATGGTGGAAACTATTCTCAACAACAATGAGAAATTCCAGGTTTTGGAAGAAGCAGAGAGACCTTTTAGATAGATTTCAGCATTTTGCTCCACTATTCCGGGAGAAAAATAAACGGTGCTTCACATCGTGATATTGAAAGCATTAGAGCACTTGTGTGTGTGTGTGTGTGTATGTGTGTGTGACGCTTTGCAGTAGATGCACTTGTATGTTTATTTTCTTTCCCCCAGCTTCTTGTTGTGTCCGAACTTACACCAAGTCAAGTTTGTCCTTCATCCTCTGACTAACACGGGCTAATAGTCCAGCAGCTCTTCGATTTTTAAGCCCTGATCATGTTCCGATCCTTCCATGACACGCTCCGCACAACTTCTGTAAACTTCCTCCAATCCTACAACTCCACATTTCCTCCTCCTCCCCTGGACGCTTGCGGATTCCCCACTTCATTGGCGGCTGTGCCTTCAAACATCTGTGTCCTAAGCAATGGAATTCTCTCCCTGAACGTTACCACTTCTCAACTACTTCTCAAAGCCTACCTCTTTGCCTAAACATTTGGTCACCTGTCATAACGTCCCTACTTTGTACTAGTGAAAATCACTCCTTTTAATCCATAGAATCCCTACAGTGCAGAAGGAGACCATTCGGCCCAGAGAGTCTGCACTGACCTTCTGAAAGAGCACTCTACGTAGGCCAACTCCCACACCCTATCCCTGTAACGCGACACATTGATCATGGCCAATCCACCCAACCGGCACATCTTTGGACACTAAAGGATATTTAGCATGGCTAATGTACCTGCACACCTTTTGGACTGCTTAGAGATTGGGAGCCTTGGGACATTTTTATCACTTGAAAGATGTGATGTAAATACAAGTTGCAGCTTTGCATCGAAGTTGGAAAGATTCACAGTTTAGAAACGAGATTCCATGGGGCTGAAGTGATTTGCATGGGGGGAGGGTTCTGCTGATATTCACCTCCGCTCAATCCCGGCAGAAGCCTGTTGTATTCCCTAAACCCTGGAAAATGGATGAGGCACAAGAAATTTTTGACATGCTGATATGAGGTGAAATCTCCGCCTGCCTCTTAACAAGGAAAATGTCAGCAGGCCTGCGGACACCATCGGCTGGGAGTTCTTGCACCATTTGCTAAATCAGGGTTCAATTTTTCTGCAGCCCCACATGTTATCTGTGTTGAGCCATGCCAGCCTGGTTATGTTGGCCGGCCCACGACATGAGCTCAAATTCCCCTTCGGTAGCTGGGGGAATTTAAATAAGATTTGGAACAGAAATGCTACTTATCGGTAGCGTGATTATGAAACTACTAACTTGTCAACAAAAAAAAAACCCCCCCTAGTTGACTAATGCCCTTTAGGGAAGGAAATCTGCTGCCCTTCCTGGTCTAGCTTATGCCAATCCAGACCCATAGCAATGTTGTTGATTCTTAACTGTCCTCTAAAGTGGCTGAGGAAGCCATTTGGTTGCATCTCTAGAAGGCAATTCTTCTCAATGGACAATAGGCAGTATACATTGGCCTGATCAGTTTTGTCCATGCCCTGTGACTGAATTTACAATGTGGGGGGGGGGGGGGGCTGTAAATTTAGGCTGCACTGGGAAACTAACCTGCATTAGTGGAAAAACAAGTAAACTAATTCTCCTGAGTCCCAGCTATTTAAATGTGACCTGGGCCTAGGTTGCTGGAAGTTAGGTTCCACGGAGCAGGTGGGTAGCAGAGCTGCACCTATAGTGGTGCTTGTGCAGAGCAGTTACCATGTTACCAGGGGCCCCTTTGCTGACCCAGCAACCTCCGATGGAGTTGGCTTTAGAGTATTGACAGCAAAGCAAACCAGGCATTGCATCCCAAACATTTTTAACTCTATCATCAGGCTGTTTTCATGGAACCATTACTATGTTGTTGTTTAAGTTGAACAAATGACAGAGTTTACAATTTAAAATTGAAGACTGCATTGCACCCACGTCCTAATCCAATTCCCCCTGTCCTCTAGCTTTTCTTCACCTGCAGACTACACTTAAACTCACTGATCTCAAGTGTGGCATCTTGTGGCTTGTGCATTTGAGTACTTAAGGATTACAAGAAATGTGCAGCGTGCAAAACAGGCCTTTCAAATCAGCTAGTTTATTATGGTGTTTATGCTCCACACGAGTCTTCTACCCCACTACATCTGACTCTATCATTGAAACCTAGTAACCCTTGTATTAAAATATTTTACTCCAGAAGTAGTTACAAATCAATGCAACCACCTTATTAAACACGAGACTCGATGAAATACAGTTGCACAGCCGGACTTATGATTCACAGTTTTGACAGGAGTGAAGATTTTAAGCTCGAGTTGAGTTGCATTTTTCGATCTGGACCCAAAATGAAATTTGAATTTCTCCTCGTTGGATGGTTCCTGCAATCCTTGATGAAGCCTCCCAAGTGGAGTATTCGGTAGAGTTTTAGTTCCTCCACCCTTCCAATAAGGTCAAATTTAAAGCCAGTATTTGATAGCTGGAGAGGAATCTGTTACATTCTCCTGACTGGAGGAGGAAGGATGTGGTTACAGACAGGAGGAGGAGGAGGAGATCTCAAAGGACAGAATAAATACAAATGACATCTTTGAATTCTGCAGAGTTGTGACTACTTTGGCAAGTCTGTTTAGTTCCAGTGATGAGAGAAATTGAAAGTCAGTTGGGATGAGAGCGAGAGAGAATTGAGGATTGCAGCTAAAGAAAGGAAAAGCATTTTGAAGTTTTTACGAGAAACTTTAAAGTAGAGCAGTTTGAGAAGGGTTATAAAACTAATCAGAATTTGACAAGTGATTGTCCAGCAGAGAGAACCGGTAATAGTCCCATGATTTATTTTATGTATGATAAGGCGGATGACTTGCTAATGCAGAATTTGATTCTAATCCAGTGGTTAAGACCTAGTTCAGAAAATATTTATTTTTTGCCACTGAGATTAATTTGTGATTGGACCATTCTAGTCATGTGGCTCTCCAGGCATCATTTCCGGTCCATGAATCCTGTATTCTAAAGATATTGGAATGGAAAGTTCCATTTATCTACGATTAGACCATTGCCAGATACATAGTAATTCCATTTCACTATGCACCATTTCAATTCCAAGTAGAAAATAAACGCTCCTTCCTGTTGCATTGAATGTTTCTGCAACTCCTTTCAAATTACTCATAATGTTGTTTCGTTAATCTATGGGTGGCTTCCTATTCCAGAGTGAATCTGGCTTCCTATTCCAGAGTGAATCTGGCGGTATCAGAAAGGATCCTCCCTCAGACCCATCCTGAAATATGAAGCTGCCGTTTTGTTTCAGATAGTGACCCATGCGTTTTGTGGCTCCAGCATTTTCTGGTTCTTCGTTATTTTCAGAATGACCATTTTTAAAATGAACCTTTCATTAAATTGGTGGTAAAACACATTAACAGACAAAGTTCTGAAAACAAATTATTCCATTGATTGTTGCCATAAGTGCAACAATTGAAAACGGTTTTAGGTTTCTTGTGTTTAAGGTGCTGAAGCATAATGGTTATGTTGCTGGACTTGTGATACAGACACATGAGTTCAAATCCCACAACAGTTGCTGGGGAACTTCAATTCAGCCAATAAAAAGCTATTCTCAATAATGGTGACCGTTAGTTGCAAAAACCCATTTGTTTCACCAACGTCCTTACCCAGTGTGGCCGATATGTGACGCCAGACCCACAGCAATGTGATGCATTCTTCACTGTCCTCTGAAATGGCTCAGAAAGCGACCTAGTTGTATGAAAAAATGTCTCGCTAGCACTGTGGGAGTACCTTGATGATGCGAGCTGCAGCAGTTCACCACAGGGCATTTCGGGATGAGCAATAAATGATGGTCTTGTCAATGACACCCACATCCCATTAACCAATTTAAAAAGAAAAAGTAAAATTGGGATTGAAAAGATGTTTAGTACTTGGAAGAAGTTTTGTGCCTTTGACCTACATCTGTTCCTAAATAAAACATTAATAACTCAAGGTTCGAAGATCCCCTCAGTTACACACACTGCATTATATTTGGTTTTGTAACAATTGTGGCAGATTGCTCCAGCTACTTTTCTTTGTACTGCACCTGAAATTGAATGTAATGCAAATGTGTTACAGTGGCACCGAGTATATTGAAGCAGAGTAGCATTGTAAGCACGCTGGTTTCAGTGCAACCTTCAAACATGTATTATGAATGTAAATTACATTTTATATTGGCTTCCTGAAGCTAGGTGTAGCATTTTGGTACTTTAGAAATTCTGTACATGGATTCTCGGTGTGTGTATGTGTGTGTTTGTATGTATGTGCGTGTGCCTTTTTTTAAAAAGGGGAGTTTTCAATAATTTATTGGTGGCTTAAACTTTAAGGATTGGGTGTTTAGTGTTGGATTTTTGCACCTTGTACACTGGTGCTGATTAAGTTTAGTGCTTCCTTTGAAAAATATTCTGTACGTTGCTAAGTGGCGGCTGCCATTCTGCAGTATTTTGCAATAAATGGTGTGTTTTTGAAATTTTAAATATGGGATGGTTAAGCAAGGGAGCGGATACAAGTTTTCAGCCCCAGAAAATAAATTAAAATGTGAAAAATGGCTTTTCTGATTGTAGAATATTGCAACAGGAGGTGAAATGCAATACTATACTTACACGGTGGCTATTAAATGAAAGCAACACATTTCTGTAAGCAACTTGATTAGATTTGAATGTGATGTAAATTTTGTACAGTAAAATTATATTTTCTATAAACTGGGTTTGTCTTTCAGGAAACTGCGATTAATTTATATGAGAATCTGTTAGTATTAACCAAGGTCTATGTTTAGTTTATGCAACCCCCAAGAGTCAGTATGCTGAATGAACTCTGTAGGTTTTTGTGCAGACAATATGGTTTTAATGCTCATAATAAAAATTTCCATTTACCAATTGTGTTGTATTTACTTGAAGCGCGAATGAGACAGGACATTGAATGCACCATGTTTGCATATTCCAGGCTGAAAGGCCGGGAGAGAAAGCCGTCATTAAGTGTCAGCTATGGTCACTTTCTCAAACCACGAGTCAGCACTTTTTGAGGGTTTACCGTAGATCGTGGCATATAAATCTATCTTTGACGCCTAAAAGAGACTTCTAAAAATGGGTGCCAACCTATATATATTGTGAGCTGTTGATATAGATGGTCAGCTTTTTGAAATGTGGGGCGAAAAAACACCAGCAATTCAATGTGACATGTTTTCACAGAATCATAGAAAAGTTATAGCACAGTAGGAGGACCCATCTTGTCCATGCCATGTTTTATTTCCAAGGATACCTTTAACCACAATCAAAACATTTTTAAAAACTGTCAAATTCATTTGTCTTTGGAGCCTGACAGCGTCCATTGAATTAATTCTGAGTCACTTGGGCTGTTGGATCACCGTTAGCATATCACTCTGGACCTAGTTTGGTGCTTTCGGTTGCCATAGGCTTTAATTTCATCCGTCAGCCATGGCACTGGTGCGATGACTGTGAATCTTGTCTGCTCACGCCTTGTGGTTTTCACTAGAACTTTAGAACCCATTGACTGAGTTTGATTTCTGGGCTTTTCATACTTCATGGGCGTTTCGTCGTGCTTCTGCAGTGGCATGATGCGTACTCGTGTCCGATGATGAATCACTGGAAACAGGTAATTTTGACATTGAGGTCTCTTGGTGGCCTTTGCACAATCTTGGTCTTCTGCCCCAATTTGTGAACCATAAAATGGCTGCACGAACTAGCTGTTGGTCTGATATTTTTTCTGGACTCTGGGGTTTGATTTGGCCCATTTTTATGTGCATGCATAATATATACGCATTCTATTTTTGGTGATGATGCAACTATGATGATTTGAGATCCTATTCCCAGACCGGGTTCTCAAGAACAGGTCACTAATTTGGTCCATGGTTCATTTCATCTTGGGCTTCTTCAGGGTGGATTCCTGCTTCTTCCATTCTCACATCAGTTTTTCACCCACTCTTGCACAGTTATTTGATGAGTTAGCAAATGTTATGACTTTTAGCTTGAAACCAGCTTTGCACCTCATTGTTTTAGGTGGAGAATCCATTTCTGTTCATCATTTGCCCATCCTGCGAATCCTCTTAGTAATGCAGCTTGTATTGCCTGCTTGGCCCTATGAGCCGACTTGTAAAGTTGAGTAAAACATGCATTTCTGAGGTGTGCAATTAAGGCCGACCCCTATTGTGAGTATAGCATTTCTTAGCAAAAAGAGACATTGGGAACGATTCAACCGGGTTGTATCTTGGTGCCTGCAGTACAGAGAAAGACCCTACTATTTAATGTTTTATTTGGCTTCAGTGAGGAAAGCTCTGTCGAAGCTGCACTTGAGCCCCCCACACCTACATCTTCCTGCATCAACTTACTTGTTCAAGGGAGTGAATCCTGGTGATATTTCTCTCTTTCTCCCCCCCCCCTTCCAAACATCAACCCAAACTGGTCATCGCCACAATGAAAGTGATTTGCTCTTGGTTTTGGATCACAGCACAGCTTGCTACCTGCGCAAAGGTTAAAGGGAAGTTACCACACTTATTTTTAAACAGCAAAACTGAAGTATATTTAAACAAGGACAAAATGACATCTTTCCTATATATCATTCATCCCATGGGACCCATGGAATATAAGCTTGCCCTTTAGTGGGTGGAGGACCGCCTACCTGGGGCTCCTAAGAATCCAGAATAAAGGCCGGCCCACACAGGGACCGGCATGTTGGTTGTCCCAACGGGACTGCACTGTGTAAATAGTTCACTGCCATAGATAGATGTTTTGTGACCCTGATTAAACCAATGTTCACCTTGCCATTCGGCTTCCTGGATCTTAATACTGGCGACGAGAATGGGATTGTGTTGGAGAAAACAGGGCCTGTATCTTACAAGGTCATGATTGATCTCACCATGCAACTCGTGGTATATGAGTTTCCCTAACATTCACCTTGGTGCTCGGCTTCCTGGGTCTTAATAACATATTACACCACAGTTAAAGAAACGGTTGACAAACCTGGCATTACAGTCAGATGTTTGACTGAAAAATTCAGCAGTTTAATTGTTCTTCTCCAAAAGAAAATTTGCAGCTGGTTTTGAAAACAAATACCCTTCCTTAGTTGGGAAGGGGGAGAGGATTCTTAAAGGGGTACTATCTTTTTTTTGTTAGAGTGAGAGCAAATCACAATGATACATCGCATATTGAGACAATTCAACCCATTGCGTTCCTGTCAGAAACGTGCTGCCTACTTTCGTGTTGCTGTGAGTGGACTGGTGGAAATATGTTTCACCACCTGAAAGTGTTGCCTCTTCAGCTGCCAACCTTCAGTCAACCAGAGGACAACCTCAGATGTGGAAAGAGAAGCATAAAGTGCTATGATGCAGTTTCATTGCAAGCAACTTTACAAAGGGAAAATGGTCGTCAAGAGATCAAACACACTATTATCTAAAGAATTACTGGACTGATCTTTTCTGGAAAAAATAACACTGCGTTAACATGCAAATTATTCATATGCAAATTGGCCAGAAAATTCAGGAGATTTTCCCATAGATGACAGGTTCACGCTCTCAGTAACATCACTTACTTCCACCTCCATAAACACTCTGACTTTGCCACAGCACAGATTTGTTAAGGGAAAATCGTATTCAACTAATCAGCTGAGGTTTTTTGAAGAGGTAGCAGACAGGGTTAATGAGGTCAAAGTTGTTGATGTGGACATGGACTTCTAAAAGGCATTTGATATAGTGTCACACAACAGACTTAGTGACAATGTTCTAGCTGATTGAATAAAAGGGACAAGAGCAACATGGATACAAAATTGGCTGAGTGGCAGGAAATAGGCAGTCACGGTTGATGGATTTTTATCAGGCTGGAGGAAGGTTCAAAGTGGAGTCTCCCAGGGAGCAATGTTGGGAACTTGCTCTTCCTGATATGTATTAATCACCTGGACCTTAGTATCTAGGGCACAATTTTGAAATTTGCAGATGATACAAAACCTGGAAGCATTGTGAACTATGAGGAGGATCGCTTGGAACTTCAAAAGGATATAGACAAGTTGGAGGAATGGGCAGACAGGTGGCAGATGAAGCTCAATGCAGAGAAATGTGAAATTATTTGTTTTGGTAAAGAGAGACAGCACAAAACAAAAATGTTCGGATGTAAATTGGGGGTGCAGGAGCAGAGGCACCTGGGTGTACATGTGCATAAGTCATTGAAGGCAGCAGGATAGGTTGAGAGAGACGTTAATAAAGTATTCAGTACCTTAGACTTTATTAATAGTGGCATAGAGTACAAGAGTAAGGAAGTTATGTTAAACTTGCATAAGGCACAAGTTCAGCCTCAGCTGGAGTCTAGTTCTGGGTGCCGAATTTTAGGACAGATGTAAAGCTTTTGAAAGGTACAGAAAATATTCGTGAAAATGGTTCCCGGGGTGAAGAACTTATTAGGAAGAATTGGAGGCTTTGGGATTGTTTCCTTGGAGAGAAAAGGGCTGAGGTGAGATTTGATAGAGGTATTCAAAATCATGAGTGGTTTGGACAATAGAGCAGGAGAAACTGTTCCCCATTCGTGATGGAGCGGGAACGAGAGGGCAACATATTTAAAGTTATTGACAACATGAGAAAAACCTTTTCACACAACAAGTGTTTGAAGTCTGGAACACACTATCTGAGAGTGTAGTGGAGCAGGTTCAATTGAGGCTCTCAAAGTGAATTAGACTATTATCCGAAAAGGAAGACTGCAGGAACTGAAGGCAGAGTTACTAAGTTTGCAGATGATACAAAGATCTGTAGAGGAACAGGTAGTATTAAGAAAACGGGGGCTGCAGCAGGACTTGGACAGGCTAGGAGAGTGGGCAATGAAGTGGCAGATGGAATACAATGTGGAAAAATGTGAGGTTATGCACTTGGAAGAAGGAATGGAGGCATAGACTATTTTCTAAATGGGGAAATGCTTAGGAAATCAGAAGCACAAAGGGACTTAGGAGTCCTTGTTCAAGATTCTCTTAAGATTAACGTGCAAGTTCAGTCGGCAGTTAGGAAGGCAAATGCAATGTTAGCATTCGTGTCGAGAGGGCTAGAATACAAGACCAGGGATGTACTTCTGAGGTTGTATAAGGCTTTAGTCAGACCCCATTTGGAGTATTACGAGCAGCTTTGGGCACCGTATCTAAGGAAGGATGTGCTGGCCTTGGAAAGAGTCCAGAGGAGGTTCGCAAGAATGATCCCTGAAATGAAGAGCTTGTCATATGAGGAACGGTTGAGGACTCTGGGTCTGTACTTGTTGGAGTTTAGAAGGATGAGGGGTGTCTTATTGAAATATACAGGATACTGAGAGGCCTGGATAGAGTGGATGTGGAGAGAATGTTTTAAGTTGGGGCAGCACGGTGGCGCAGTGGGTTCGCCTTATTGCTTCACGGCGCCGAGGTTCCAGGTTCGATCCCGGCACTGGGTCACTGTCTGTGTGGAATTTGTACATTCTCCCCGTGGTTGCATGGGTTTTGCCCCCACAAGCCAAAGATGTGGATTGGCCACGCTAAATTGCTCCTTAATTGGAAAAAATGAAATGAAATGAATGAAAATTGCTTATTGTCATGAGTAGGCTTCAATGAAGTTACTGTGAAAAGCCCCTAGTCGCCACATTCCGGCGCCTTTTCGGGGAGGCTGGTACGGGAATTGAACCGTGCTGCTGGCCTGCCTGGGTCTGCTTTAAAAGCCAGCGATTTAGCCCAGTTTGCTAAACTTGGGTATTCTAAATTTGTTTAAAAAGAGAACGTTTCAAGTTGCAGGAAAACTAGAACCAGATAACACAATCTCAGACTAAAGGGCCGATCCTTTAAAACAGAGATGAGGAGGAATTTCTTCAGCCAGAGGGTGGTGAATTTATGGAACACTTTGCCGCAGAAGGCTGTGGGGACCAATTCACTGAATGTCTTTAAGGCAGAGATAGTTAGGTTCTTGATCAATAAGGGGATCAGGGGTTATGGGGAGAAGGCAGGAGAATGGGAATAAGAAAAATATCAGCCAAGATTGAATGGCGGAGGAGACTAGATGGGCCGAGTGGCCTAATTCTGCTCCTATATCTTATGGGTTACAGGCAGAAGGAAGGGGAATAGTTTGGTGAATTGCTCACTTGGAGAGCTGGTGCAGACACAATGGGCTGAACAACCTTCTCCTGTCCAGTAGGGGTTCTTTCCCGGCTTAGTTGCTGCTGAAACCCTCATTCATGCCTTTTGTTACCTCTGGACTCTACTGTCCCAATGCACTCCTAACTGGTGTCTCATGTCCTATCTTCCATAAACCTTCTGTCATTCAAAACTCTGCTGCTCATGTCTTAACTCACCCATCACCCCCATGCTCGTTGACTGACATTAACTCACGGTTTCCAAGCAATGTTTTGATTTTAAAATTCTCATCTTCATTTCTAAATCCCTCCATTACTATGTCCCTTGCTATTTCTGTAATCTTCTCCAACTCCACAAACCTCAAATATCTGCGCTCATCTATGGTAACACTGGCCTCTTGGCACAATTTTTATGTTGGCTATGTTCCCAGTTGCCTTGGCCCACAACCTCTAGAACATTCTCCCTCCACCATTCCACCTCTCCCTCCCAAAACCTATTTCTTTGACCTTTTGATCAGCTGACCTCGTATCTCCATGCGTGGTTCAGTGTCATATTCTTAATAATAGTCTTTATTGTCACAAATGGGCTTACATGGTGTTCGGGGAGCCCAGCGAATCACACCCACATGTTTTGGGCGTGTCCAGCGAAGGAGGGCTTTTGGAAGGGGGTGGCGGGGACTTTGTCAAAGGTGGTTGGCTCCAGGGTGGAACCGGGCTGGGGGCTCTTAATTTTTGGGGTAGCATCGGAGCCGGGAGTGCAGGAGGCGAAAGAGGCCGGTATTTTGGCCTTGGCGTCCCTGGTAGCCTGGTGCAGGATTCTTTTGCAGTGGAGGGATGCGAGGCCCCCGAGCCCGGAATCGTGGATCAGTGACATGGCTGGGTTCATTAAACTGGAGAGGGTCAAGTTTGCCCTGAGGGAGTCGGTGCAGGGGTTCTTCCGGCGGTGGCAGCCTTTTCTTGATTTCCTGGCGGAGCGTTAGAGGGTGGTTAACTTCAGCAGCAACCCGGGGGGGGGGGGGGGGCGGGTTACGGGTTTGTTACAGGGGTTTCGTTCTATGCCTATTTCTTTTTCTTGTTAATTTATTGTTTTGTATTTGGAGGGGGGGGGGGGTTACTGTTTCTCTTTGTTGTGATAAAATCTGTTGTTGAAAATTTGAATAAAAATTATTTTTTTTAAAAACCAAATGGGCTGACATTAACACTACAATGAAATTACTGTGAATATCCCCTCGTCGCCACATTCTGGCGCCTGTTCAGGTACACGGAGAGAGAATTCAGAATGTCCAATCCACCTAACCTGCACGTCTTTCCGGACTTGTGGGAGGAAACTGGAGCACCCGGAGGAAACCCACACGGGGAGAACGTGAAGCCTCCTCACAGACAGTGAGTGACCTAAGAGGGGAATCGAACCTGTGACCCTGGCACTGTGATGCCACAGTGCTAACCACTGTGCTACCATGCTGTTTAGGAATATTCCCGTAAAGCGCCTTGGGCATTTTATTACATTGGAGGCTTTCTCTAAACATACATTGATGTTGTTGGGATGATGAGATACATCTTGTGAATTGCGAATCTCCACAACTTGCTGCTCACTGAACAACATTGCTGTTTGCAACACTTAACTATCACCTTGCCCTCAGCTTCCCTATTATCTAAGAAATAAATACCTTTTTAACAAGATAATATTATTAGTGCTTAATAATTGGGAGGCACGGTGGCTCAGTGGTAAGAACTGCTGCCTCAGGGTGCTGAGGTCCCGGGTTCGATCCTGGTCTCAGGTCACTGTCCATCCGGAGTTTGTACATTCTCCCCGCGTTTGCGTTGGTTTCACGCCCACAACCTAAAGATGTGCCGGCTAGGTGGATTGAACATGCTAAATTGCCCCTTAATTGGAAAAATGAATTGCGTACTCTAAAGTTTTAAACATAGAACTGCTGTCTCACAGTGCCAGGGACCTGGGATCAATTCTAGCCTTGGGTGACTGTCTGTGTGGAGTTTGCACTTTCTCTCTGTGTCTGCGTGGGTTCCCTCCGGGTGATCCGGTTTCCTCCCACAGTCCAAAGATGTGCAGGTTAGGTCAATTGGCCACGCTAAATTGCACCTTAATGTCCAAAAGGTGAGGTGGGGTTCCTGGGATAGGGTGGAGGTGTGGGCTCAAGTGGGGTGCTCTTTCTCCGAGGGCCGGTGCGGACCTGATGGGCCGAATGGCCTTCTTCGGCACTCTGAATTCTATGATAAAAAAGGAAACAGTTTATACCAGTGATGGGCAACCTAGGCCGCATCAATGGCCCTCCTTCATCTCAGCAGGCTGCAAGTTTGAAAACAGACTATTTCACTACCAATGACCCCATGAATAAGATTAAAACCATTTAAGACAAGCTGAATATTTTGTAACGAGCTATAGAAAATGCTTAATCATTTATATATTAATAGAACTGTCATCAACTTCAAATGGCAAAAATAAAAATGAAAAAATGAAAATCACTTATTGTCATGAGTCGGCTTCAATGAAGTTACTGTGAAAAGCCCCTAGTCGCCACATTTCGGCGCCTGTTCGGGGAGGCTGGTACGGGACTTGGTCTGCTTTCAAAGCCAGCGATTTAGCCTTGTGCTAAACCAGCAAGAAATATTTAATCTTTGGGCGCCGAGGGAGCATATGCCTCTCACAGTCAATGTTGTGAGCAATCAGCACGTTCCCCACTTCACTCGCCCCTCGCTTCACGTGCGAATCACTTCAGTCATACCGGCAGGAAAAAAACCTACACGGACAGAAATCAGTGGGATGTGGCAACATGTGCGCATGGACAATAGTCAATAAAATGTCTTGTGGGCCACAGTGAGATCTCAGGTGCATGCTGCCCACCAATGAGTTAGACTGCTCCAACCCATTCCTGCAAGTGGCCAATTGTTGACAGCTATCTTTAAAAAATTCACATTTTTTATATTTTGCTACTTTTCCTTGCTGACATAAGGGGGGATGTCAAAGGTAGGTTCTTTACCCAGAGAGTAGTGGGGGCATGGAATGCACTGCCTGTGGAAGTAGTTGAGTCAGAAACATTAGGGACCTTCAAGCGGCTATTGGATAGGTACATGGATTACGGTAGAATGATAGGGTGTAGATTAATTTGTTCTTAATCTAGGACAAAAGTTCGGCACAACATCATGGGCCGAAGGGCCTGTTCTGTGCTGTACTTTTCTATAACCGCTTAAAAATACACCCGAAATTGAAATAACAATAATCATTATTGTCACAAGAAGGCTCACATTAACACTGCCGTGAAAAGCCCCTAGTCGCCACACTCCGGCGCCTGTTCGGGTACACTGAGGGAGAATTCAGAATGTCCAAATTACCTGACCAATATCCTGCCCCCAAAAAAAACAAACCATTGAAAAAATTGGGAAACAAGGATCAAACATGTAAAAACAGAAGTGAAGAACTTGCTGAAACATCATTTTTTTAAAAATCCGTTTCATTTTTTGTGGTTTGGCCTTTTCTTATCCACTTCAAAATTCTACCCCCCCCCCCCCCCCCCCCCCAGTCAACTATTAATATTTCTGTTTGCCTAATGTTTTTTGTAAATCAGTATCCCGCAGTATACAGTCCGCTTTGAAGTTTCAATTCAAACGCAATCCTCCCAGGAAATCTCCCATTGTTATCCTAGGGAAGGAGATACAACTGTTTCTGCTCAGGCAATTTCATGAAACTGACTCAACCTCCTGTGTCAAATGACTCAAATATTCCGGATATAAACCAAGCTGCAAAACTGACAACGCAGCAATTTTCCAAAAATAAAACTTAGGCTTTTATTTTTTTTTAAATTAAAAATCCCTCCCAATTAGTGGCTGGATTTTTTAAAAGTTGGATGAAATGTTTACACTAAAAAATGATACAAACGCTCTAACTCCTCTGTGTGTTTCTCTCGCTGCACATCCCCCCCTCTCGATACACTGAAGGAAATTACGACAGCGTTTTCTGTTCTGACCTCCTGTGAGCAGCGGTTTCGGTGTCTGCAGTTTGGGCAGAGGGACTGGGTCCGGATCAGCTGTCAACATGGATTTCTATTCAAACCCCCTGCCCGTCATTAACCCGGTAAGACATCACCCCCTCCCCTCCCCGCTGGCTCAGTTAATGTGCCCCCCTCCCCGCTGGCTCAGTTAATGTGCCCCCTCCCCGGGACGCCTCTGCCAACCAGCCCCCACCTTTAAACTGGGCGTTGTGACTTTAGCAACAGTTACATTAATTCCCTTGGGGAACTTTTATGGGGAGACTATTTTTCTGGATAAAAGGCAATTTTTCTGCCCATTGGGGAACTTTTACAGGGAGTCAAAATATAGACCCTCAGTTTACTCCCCCCCCCCCCCCCCAAGAAAGTGGACGGATACGCTCAGGGCTATAATTACACCAATGAAGAATTTTAATTGTCTAAAGATGTCCGTTTGAGACGGGATCTTGTTTTTTTCCACAATAGTTGTGCCGTTATATCCAGTTTGTGTGTTTAAATGTGCCCCTGGGGGAGTTCGGAAAAGCTGTACTGAGCACCCTGAGCGGGTAAATTGATGCTCCATCCCACACTGGCCTCTGCATTTTGTTCAAAGTGCTGGGGATCCGCCCTGGACGGTGTTTGGGAGGCTGTCGGTGGGTTTAGAAGCCGGAGCACGGTGGGCAAGACAGGGTTGGCCGAGTGAAAGGTAGACGCTGATCAAAAAGAGAGAGAATTGCGTTTATAAAGCGCCTTTCACGGTCTCACAAGGCTTTCCAGCCAATGTGGCCCTTTGCACGTTGCTGCAGTGTGGGAAATGCAGCCGCCAATTTGGCCTCGACAAGTTCCCACAAACAGCAATGTAAGGGCAGCACAGTGGTTAGCACTGTTGCTCCACAGCGCCAGGGTTCCGGGTTCGATTCCCGGTTTGGATCACTGTCTGTGCGGAGTCTGCACATTCTCCCCGTGTCTGCGTAGGTTTCCTCCGGGTGCTCCGGTTTCCTCCCACAAATCCCGAAAGACGTGCTGTTAGGTGGATTGGACATTCTGAATCCTCCCTCTGTGTACCCGAACAGGCGCCGGAATGTGGCGACTAGGGGCTTTTCACAGTAACTTCATTGCAGTGTTACTGTAAGCCGACTTGTGACAATAATAAAGATTATTATGTGATAGTGACCCAGGTTATTGTTTTTTGTGCTGCTAGTTGAGGGCTGAATATGGACCAGGACACCAGGGGTAACTGCTCTGCTGATCCTCCAGAGAGTGTTACAGGATCGTTTACATCTCCCTGAGTAAGCAGCTGGAAGTCTCTCTGCTCTCTGAGAGATGGCATCTCTTGTTAATATAAATTTAGAGTACCCAATTATTGTTTTATCCAATTAAGGGGCAATTTAGCATGGCCAATCCACCTAACCTACACATCTTTGGGTTGTGGGGGTGAAACCCACGCAGACATGGGGAGAATGTGCAAATTCCACACGGACAGTGACCCAGAGCCGGGATTCGAACCCGGGTCCTCAGCGCCGCAGTCCCAGTGATAGCCACTGTGTCACATGCCGCCCTTGCATCTCTTTTTTAAAAAATATATTTTTATTGGTTTTACATTTATACCTTCTGCCTTTCTCTAATGTTATCACACTTTATTACAGAGGAGTTTCAATAAGTAAAGTGGGTATGCAGGTCAGAAAACCAACACAATTATACAACAAATGAATAAGTATAAACTCAAATGTAATCTGTATGCAGGTGTGGGGCCCCTGTTGTGCCCCCAGTGGTCAGTTGCTGCCACAGCAATATTTTGGATATATATCTGCTGCCTCCTGGTACTAGAACGTATGTGGGGGGGGGTTGCCGTCTGTCTTGCTGTTGTGGTTGTGTGCGTCCTCATTGCTTGTCCCTTGGCTCCCTACTTGCCCTGTGTTTTGCTTGACGTCCCTCCAGCTCCCCTTCTTCCCTGCTTCCTTCCCCCCTAACCCTCTTCCCTCATATCGCCCCTCCCCACTGCCTATCCCACCCCACCCTCCTGTCCTCTCTCTCTTCCGTTGCCTGTCTTGTTCCCCCCCCCACCTCGGCTTTGTTGATTGGTTGCTGGTCATGAACAGGTTGGCGAACAGCCACCACAAGTTATGGAGCCTTCTTCTGAACCCTGGATGGTGTCTTCATCTCTAGTTTGAGAAATTCTGCCAAAGCGGACAGCCAACTGCAGCCTTGGGTGGTGCTGCTGACCTCCAGCCGAGCAGGAGGTCTTTGGCGGGCGATCCAGGGAGGCAAAGGCTAGGGTGTCTGCCCCTCTCCCTCTAAAGAGCTCTGGCTGTTCCAAAGACCGCCACCAGTGGGCACTGCTCCTCCCGCACCCCTACAACCTTGGACATGGCCTCAAAGAAGGTCATCCAGTACCCGACAAACCAGAACATGTGGGTGTGGTTGGCCGGGTCCTCCACCAGATTCGACAGGTTTCATCTAGGGATCTGTGTACAGTTGTTGGCCATTCGGATCTCCAGGTATTGGAATGTGGTCTGGGCCAGTTTGAACAGTAACTCCCCCAGCTCCTTGACAGTATTATTTCCTCTCTACTGCATTTGGGTGGTTTTCTGGTGTGGGATTTGAGCTCAGACCTTTGTGACCCAGAGTCATGTGTGCTACCAACCAATCCACGCAGCAGCTTTTCTGGAATTTTAATAAGGGAAAAAAGGAATCAGATGAGTAACATTAACGTTTATTCATAACGCCTACTGTATACAAAGGGGCCCGGTCAGACTTTACAAGCTTCTCTGTCTCTCTGTCGGTTCCTATCTTATATACTCCTCGAGGAGCTCAAATTCCTCATGCCATTCCTTATGCTCCCCATAATCGTTGACTCCCCTTGTCGATCAAAAATCTGTCTCACTCAGCCTTGAATAAATTCAATAACCCAGCCTATTCAACCTATCTTCAGAAGGTAAGCCCGTCATCCTAGAAATAAGTCGAGTGGACCCTCTCTGAGCTGCTTTTTATAAATACGATGACCAAACTGTCCCCGATACTCCTGGTGCGATCTCAACAATGCAGCAAAACATCCCTATTTTTATATTTCATCCCCCTTGCAATGAACACCAACATTTAATTTGACGTCCTAATCACTTGCTGCATCTGCAGACTAACGTTTTGTGATGCATGTACCAGGACACTCAGATCATTTTGCGCCAGCGAGTTTTGCAATCTCTCCCCATTTATACATCATTTATATCCTTCCTGCCAAAGTGGACAAGTTCACCTGAGCCTGTGTATTGCTGTGTGGCAGGTTGGTCGGTCCATCTCAATTTATTGTTTTAGAAAGGTACCAGGTCATTTATGAGATGTGTGTGTCGCTAACAGGGCTGGTATTTATCGCCCATCCCAAGATGCCCTTAAAAAGGCGTTGGTGGGCTTCTCCAACTGCAGCAGTCCATGTGGTGGAGATGCCCAACAGGAAGTTCCAAAATCCTGACCTGGCCATGGTGAAGGTGCAGCATTGCAGTTCCGGGCCAGGGTGGCAGGTGACTTGTAGGGTTGGTGGGGTCTCCCCAACCTCTACCTGTGCAGGATTCAATTGCCGAATGGTTCCAGGTTTTTACCATCAATACCTAATCATACGACACTGAATTTCCTGATATAGATCCTCAATTTACTTCTCATCAGTTTGAACCTATATCCCCCGCCCCTGCAGAATGTCTCAAACCAGTGGTCCTGAGGAGAATCTTGGGACCGGTTTTGTTTTGCCATGGATTACGGCAGAATTCTCTGGTCTCCCAGCTGTGTGTTGCTTGGCAATGTGCCGCTCGCTGGAGGCGGGATTCTCTACGCTGCTTGTCAATGGGATTCCCCATTGAAGCCACCCCACGCCGCCGGGAATCCCCCAGGCAGGGATGCACTCCTGGTGGAAATAGAAAATTCCAACGGTTCGAGAACTCCGGCTGACATCTCCCCATTGACTCTGAAATTTCACCTTGTCTCTCTCCGACATAGAACATAGAACAGTACAGCACAGAACAGGCCCTTCGGCCCTCGATGTTGTGCCGAGCAATGATCACCCTACTCAAACCCACGTATCCACCCTATACCCGTAACCTAACTGTTTTAGGATACTAAGGGCAATTTATCATGGCCAATCCACCTAACCTGCACATCTTTGGACTGTGGGAGGAAACCGGAGCACCCGAAGGAAACCCACGCACACACGGGGAGGACGTGCAGACTCCGCACAGACAGTGACCCAGCCGGGAACCGAACCTGGGACCCTGGAGCTGTGAAGCATTTATGCTAACCACCATGCTACCGTGCTGCCCCATGGCTGGACTTTGTTTTAAACTAAATGCTTTAATTTTAAATCCAGGTGTTGGGCCCACTCAGCCTGCAACTACTTCCCTCTTTATGTCACATATCTGCTCTTACTGCTCATTTCTGAAATCTGGAGGAAATGGATGGAGTGAAGGAAATCATTGCTCTGTTGCTCAGGAGATCCCAATCATGCACTCTACATTATAAACCCTTTGCTTACTCTAACTGTTATATTGCCTGGAAAACAAAAAAGGCGGAAAGAAGTAGCAGATTTTTGTTTTGTTCTAAGTACCTTCTGCAGGAGAAAATGATCATTACCAAGTATTTTTAAGTTGTCAATGTTATTGTTGAATTTAAAACTGTCCTGTAAGTTCAGAAAAGTTACAATTTACAACCCAGCCTTAAATTGCAAGCTAAATTGATATGGTCTTTGGTGGGAGCTCATTCTTGCTTTCAGTTACTAATAAGATCAGGAAGGTTGACTAATACTTTCAGTTTTGTTTTACTGACGATAACACTCGGAATGGTGTGTGGCTTGGAGAGGAATTTGCGGATGTGGTCTCACTATCCAGTCAAGGTTCAAGTCCCCCCCCCCCCCCCCCCCCCCCCCCCCCCCGGAGGCCTCGACATTGAGAGAGTGCTGCACTACTGGAGGAGGTGTCTTTTAGATAAGGCTCTGGCCCAGATCTTCTGGTCTCCGGAAAGTCAAATGTATCCCAGAAGATGTGTTGTGGGACCCTTTGGAAGTCCCAACTCAGTGACCTTGTGGAAATTGCCTGGTGTGTTTGAACTTTCGATGGGCAACTACCCTGCTCCCTAGGACCCTCTGAAAAAGTCTCCAACTCTTGAGTTAGAACCGGAGATTTTGGACGGCTCTGACTTGCTTTGATAGTTACCCAGGAAATATTATCGATAAATCCTCGACTAAACCCTGGGTAATAATACACTGACGCCCAATCACTCACCCTGAAACCCCACCCGCTGCACTCAACCTAACCTGATAACCCCTCTTGACTTGACCCACCTGCCACTCCACCCACCGGCTACACTACCTCCTTACCGTACCCATGTTACCCCCTTACCTTAACCACGTTACCCCCTTACCTTACCCCATTACCTTACCCACGTTACCCCCTTACCTTACCCATATTACCTCCTTACCTTACCCACGTTACATAGAATAGAATTTACAGTGCAGAAGGAGGCCATTTGGCCCATTGAGTCTGCACCAGCTCCTGGAAAGATCACCCTACCCAAGGTTAACACCTCCACCCTATCCCCATAACCCAGTAACCCCACCCAACACTAAGGGTAATTTTGGACACTAAGGGCAATTTAGCATGGCCAATCCACCTAACCTGCACATCTTTGGACTGTGGGAGGAAACCGGAGCACCCGGAGGAAACCCACGCACACACGGGGAGAACGTGCAGACTCCACACAGACAGTGACCCAAGCCGGAATCGAACCTGGGAACCTGGAGCTGTGAAGTGATTGTGCTATCCACAATGCTACCGTGCTGTCCACGTTACCCCATTACCTTACCCACGTTACCCCCTTACCTTACCCACGTCACCCCGTTACCTTACCCACATTACCCCCTTACCTTACCCACGTTACCCCATTACCTTACCCACGTTACCCCATTACCTTACCCACGTTACCCCTTTACCTTACCCACATTACTCCCTTACCTTACCCACGTTACCCCCTTACCTTACCCACGTTACCCCTTTACCTTACCCACGTTACCCCATTACCTTATCCACGTTACCCCATTACCTTACCTACGTTACCTCCTTACCTTACCCATGTTACCCCCTTACCTTACCCACGTTACCCCATTACCGTACCCACATTACCCCATTACCTTACCTACGTTACCCCATTACCTTACCTGTGTTACCCCATTACCTTACCCACATTACCCCCTTACCTTACCCACGTTACCCCATTACCTTACCCACATTACCCACCTTACCTTACCCACATTACCCCTTACCTTACCCACATTACCCCATTACCTTACCCACATTACCCACCTTACTTACCCACATTACCCGTTACCTTACCCACGTTACCCGTTACCTTACCCACGTTACCCCCTTACCTTACCCACATTAACCCCTTACCTTACCCACGTTACCCCCTTACCTTACTCACGTCACCCCTTTACCTTACCCACTTTACCCCCTTATCCACTTAACTGCACACACATACCTTCTCTCTGTAGCTGTTTTCACAGCAGCATCGGACATTTAAACTCTTTAATTAGTAGAATAAAGTGGTGTAAAAAGTGTGGCCACTGCGTGGATTCTCTGCGTTGCCCCCTACGAGGTTTACTGCATGCAGACATTTCTGAAGGATCCTCCATTTGAAAATCACTCTGAAAAATTGGAGGAAGGTAATCGTGCATTTTTTACTCTCTGAGCAAAGTTGGAAATACTGTTTCCGACCCTCATCATAAGATCTGGGCCTTGAAACACTGACCATTTCAGTTGGAGGTAAGCGATCCCATGACACTTTTTTTGAACAAAAGCAGGGGGGGTTATCCCCAGTGGATATTTATCCTTCAACTACTCTGAATCCTCCACTATCAATATCCTGGGCGTTGCCATTGAGCAGAAACTGAACTGGACCAGCCATATAAATACTGTGGCTACAGGAGCAGGCCAGAGGCTGGGATTTTGCAGACAGTAACTCATGTCCTGACTCCTCAAAGTTTGTCCACCACCTACAAGACATAAGCCAGGAGTGTGATAGAATACCCCCCCCCCCCCCCCCCCCCCCCACCAACTTGCCTGGATGAGTGCAGCTCCAACAACACTCAACCAGGCAGAATTAGCTCCCTGCCCACAAACGTTCACCCCCTCCACCACCGACACACAATGGCAGCCGTGTGTACCATCTACAAGATGCATTGCAGGAACTCATCAAGAATTCTTTGGCCCTACACTTGATCTTAGTCAAAAGGCCAAGACGTGCCTTCCTTTCAAACCTGCGACCACTACCACCTAGAAGGACAGCAGGGCAGCAGATACCTGGGAACACCACCATCCGCAAATTCCTCTCCAAGCCACACACCATCCGGAGTTGGAAATATATCGCTGATCCTTCACTGTTGCTGGGTCAAAATTCTGGAAGACCCTCCCTAACAGCACTGTGGGTGTACCTACACCACATGGGTTACATTGGTTCAAGAACACAGCTCACCACCACCTTCCTAAGGGTGATTGGGGATGGACAATAAAAATGCTGACGTGACCAGCAACTCCCACATTCCAGAGCAGCACGGCGACGCAGTGGGTTAGCACTGCTGCCTCACGGCGCCGAGGTCCCAGGTTCGATCCCGGCTCTGGGTCACCGTGTGGAGTTTGCATATTCTCCCCGTGTCTGCGTGGGTTTCGCCCCCACAACCCAAAGATGTGCAGAGTAGGTGGATTGGCAACGCTAAATTGCCCCTTAATTGGAAAAAATGAATTGGGTACTCTAAAGTTATTTTTTTTAAATTCCCACATTTCGCAAAGAATAAATACCCAACATCACTAAAACCGGTGACTATCATATTACTGATTGTAGGATCTTGCTGTCTGCAAATTGACTCTCGTGTTTTGTACAGAGTCTGCATTTCCAATGGTCTTAATTGACTGTAAAGTGCTTTGCAACATCTGGCAGCCATGAAAGGCGTTACATAACTGTTGGGGAATGGACTATTATCAGAGAATGAAATCTCGGTGAACCTGGTTAACAGAAGCAATGTGCTTGGAAGAGACTTAGCATATATATCAAATATTACTGGCTACGCTTCCTAAATCATAGCAGTCACTGCACTTTGAAAGAATCTAATTGGCTGTAAAGTGCTTTGGGATTCCCTAAGATTGTGAAAAGTGCTACATTCACGCAGATTATTTTAATTACACCTCACCTGCCACGACGTGGGGAAATCTGCCCACAGCTCCTTGCTGTGTACGCCTTAGCAGTTCATTAAAAAAAATATGCATTCAAGGGACATAGCGTCGCTGGCTAGTCCAGCATTTATTTCCCCTCCCTAATTGCCCTTGGGAAGGTGGTGGTGGGTGAGCTGCCTTCCTGAACCGCTGCAGTCCACGTGGTGTAGGTGCACCCACAGTGCTGTTAGGGAGGATGTTCCAGGATTTAGAGGGGAGCTTGCAGGTGGTGGAATTCCCTGGTATCTGCTGCCCTTATCCTTCTAGATAGCAGCGGTTGTGAGTTTGGAAGGTTCTACCTAAGGAGCCTTGGCGAGTTCCTGCAGTGCATCTTAAAGATGGTGCACACGGCTGCCGCTGTGTGTCGGTGGGGAGGTAGCCATGATTCTGTGTCGGCATTAAAACACAATGTGCTAGATACTAATTTCATTCTCTTTTATATGTTTTTAGAAAAAAAATGTAGATATAAAAAGAGAAAATAATTTAATGGGTAAAAGTGTGGAAAAAATGGGAAATGGTAGACATCTGCATCTCACCAGCCAGTGCCTGAAGCGGAGGTGAATTAAACAATCGATGATAACATTTCAGGTGTTTCTCTTCATCAGGAGCTGCGCCATATCCTGACCAATCATCTCTTCTCCTCCACCCCCCCCCCCCCCCCCCCCCCCCCCCCCCCCCAACCACCACCACCACCAAACAAAAGAAACATTAACAAAATGTTTGGTACTCTGGATAAAGAGCAGGGAAATGGGACTAATTGGATAGTCCTACCAAAGTAAACACGATGGGCTGAATGGCCTTCTATATTGTATCATTCTATGATTTGATTATCCTATCGTTTTCCCTGAGAATATCATACTGCAGCAGTTCAAGGAAGTGTTTCAGCCCCACCTTCTCGAGGATAATTCGAGTTGGGGCAATAATAAATGCAACATTCTTGTCCCGCCAACAAATACAACCAAAACAGTCTCTGCGACAGCTTCAATCTCCTCTTCCCCTCGTTCCCTTGCCTTGCCCAACAACCCTGCGAGGCACCTTGCAAAAATGCCTGTTGTGATTTCAAGTGTGTGCCAGCTAACATTTTCGGTCAAATATTCTCTGGTGCATGCAGCCCGAGGGGTTTAACATGGCTTTCAGCCCCATAATAAACCAGAGCAAGAGGGCTTTAGTCAGTGGACATTCCCCAGTGAGCACTTGTAGCAGTTGTCCCAAGCTCCAGTACATCACTCAGCTCTAGACCTGATCCTTGGATAGTGTCAGACTGCAACACTCCGCCATGGACAGCTACTTGCACCGGAGGGCCAGCCAGTTTTAGGCAAATTAAAGAGCATCTTTTACCGAGTTGATGGCCCTGCAGCAGCAGTTTGTCTTGGTGTGCGGCCCTGGGAACAGCCCGTAAAGCACTCGCTGAAAGACCCCATTGTTAGTGTTGGTGTTAACTAATGTGAGCAGGCATCAAACTCCTGGAAATACAATTAACTGACAAGTGAAGCATTTCTGTGTTCAAATACAGCCAGATCTTGGTGACTGAATACTAACTGTTAATGTATCAGCAAGTGCATGCTTTTTGGCAATTAGAGTGTTAATGAAAAAATGAAATGAAATGAAAATCGCTTATTGTCACAAGTAGGCTTCAATGAAGTTACTGTGAAAAGCCCCTAGTCGCCACATTCCGGCGCCTGTTCGGGGAGGTTGGTACGGGAATTGAACCCTGCTGCTGGCCTGCCTTGGTCTGCTTTAAAAGCCAGCTCTTTAGCCCTGTGCTAAACCAGCCCAAGATTAAGCTAATGGTCTTATTAAAGACAGGTGATGGTTATCATCTCAACCTTCAAAAGAGTATAAACGGACACAGCTGGAATACTTGGGGTAGTATAAACTTGCTGAAGGTAAAAGACAGGCTACTGGATTATTTCCCCATCATATACTCGCACTGAAATTAACACTAACCACCAACGCTCTCTGTATACAAGGAAATAATCTAACATTTCAATGGATCTGAAAGCATTCGCAAGAAGGAAACAGAAAGGATTTATACTCATTTCCTACATTTTTATCTATCTGTAAAATGTGTCTAAATATATATATCTAATTTATTTTACTACAGCCAGCTTCATTATTGAAAGGAAATAAGGATTTTAGTCTCCTTTGTCTATTTAGCTGGTGCTGAGTGTTAACTGGCCAGAATTCTCAGGGATTCTATCTCTCTCCCCACCTAGGTAAGATCTTCCTGAACTCCACTTTGCATATCCTCAGCCTGAATCCTCTCAGTATGTGGCAACTGAACTTTCACAGCTTTCTGGTTTAGAGAATTCCTACGATTCACATGCCCTCTGGATGTGAAGAAATTTCTCCTCACCTCAGTCTTAAATGGCCGACCCCCTTGTCCTGAGACTGTGGCTTCCATGTTCTTGACATTCCAGCAAGAAGAGGGAGCCCCTCAGCGTTGACCCTGTCATAGAACATAGAACAGTACAGCACAGAACAGGCCCTTCGGCCCTCAATGTTGTGCCGAGCTATGATCACCCTACTCAAACCCACGTATCCACACTATATCCGTAACCCAACAACCCCCCCCCCCCCCTTAACCTTACTTTTATTAGGACACTACGGGCAATTTAGCATGGCCAATCCACCTAACCCGCACATCTTTGGACTGTGGGAGGAAACCGGAGCACCCGGAGGAAACCCACGCACACAGAGGGAGGACGTGCAGACTCCACACAGACAGTGACCCAGCCGGGAATCGAACCTGGGACCCTGGAGCTGTGAAGCATTTATGCTAACCACCATGCTACCCTGCTGCCCCTGGGTGCGGTTGTCAAACCCCCCCCCCCCCCCCCCCCCCCCCCTCCAAAACTCTGTGAGCTGAACCATTATGAGGATAGGGTAGAATGAAAATCTCCTTCTCAAACCCTCTCTCTTCAGATAAAGCTCACTCTAAAGTCCAGGACCTGGATTCATCCTCTGAGATAGCTGGACTTCAATGAACTGCTGACCACGGAAAACTCTCCTCGTCTCCATCCTGCCTGACCGTAATCCTGTTTTGTGTTTCAGTCGATCCCTTACACTGGTCCCATCCCCGGGGGCTTGCAGGATGGGAAGATGATCATGATTAAAGGACGTGTACTTCCTCACACTAACAGGTATTCCATCGAGAATGTGTCATAAAATCATGGGTGCGGTTGTATTATCTATCGAGCTTTGAAAACTTGTGACTAAAGATCTTAATACTTCCAGTATAGAGCAGATTGTGAGCAGAGTCAGCAGGAGCCAAGTCCCCAAAATCCTTCCAGTTACTCACCATTGTATAGTTGGAGTTATTTTAACCAACCACCACCCATTGCAAAACTGAAAGGATTGGGTGCAGCACCATTTGTTGAAGTCAATCGCCGTACCAGCCTCCCCGAACAGGCGCCGGAATGTGGCGACTAGGGGCTTTTCACAATAACTTCATTTGAAGCCTACTTGTAACAATAAGCGATTTTCATTTCATTTAATTTTGGGCGGGGTGTAAATCTGGCATTCCACACGATCCCACATGTTTTCCGCCTGGAGAGTTAGGGTAAAATTAAATTAGATTAGAATGACCTTTTCCGTCTTGCTTGGATGTACCTTACTTTCCCTCCCACCAGCCATTGCAGGACTCCAAAGGAAAGTACAACTCTAGGTTAGCTGGACTATAATGAACTGCTGACCACTGAACGCTCTCCTTGTCTCCATCCTGCCGGCCTTACCCGCTGCTGTGATTTTCTAATCCTGCCAAAGGTCAATGGGCTTTGGCTGTAGCCCCTGCGGCACGTCCGGCCACAGGGGATAGAAGATCGCGGCCTTAATGTTATTTATTGGACTCAGGATAGAAACCAATGAATTTCAGCCATTAGCACCTGGGACAATATTCACGCACAATTGCAAACATTGTTAATTGAATATTAATTGTGTTTAAAGGTGGTGGGCATTAACTGGGGATTCATTTGAGCCCCTAGAAATAGGGTGGTTGTTGAGTTGGGAGGTTTATGCTTGTAACGTGTAATTTTATAAATACATATAAAAGCATGTAAAGATTGGCTCCAGTTTTATCCTTCCCCAGTTGGCTTTCTAGATTAGAATAACTCAACTTCTCGCACAGGATGGGACGTGCAGCATTGCAGCACTATCTCTTGTTTTGTTACCTGTGTGGTAGGTAACATGTGCTGCTCAAACCTTGGTTAGCGATGAGGTCTTCTGAATCTCGATGAAGAAGACTCAAACTCGTCTAGTAGTAACAAAAGGTTTATTGAGTATAACAATAATAGCATGAGCTATTTACTTTAACTTTGATACTAGTGATAAGGTTAACAAGATCAAACTACGGTAACTATACGTAACTCCACTAGCCATCTAAACTAATCTCATATTGCCCTGGTCACAGTGCACCCAAGAGAGAGAGAGAGAGAGAGACCCAATGTGGTTGCCTTTTATACCCCTGTTGATCCGGCCCTCTAGTGATCATGTGGTGCTACTGATTACACATTAACCCCTTGTGTACATTCACATATAGAGATCACTACACCTCTACCGCACTGGTGTGGAAGCTTGGGTCAGACACTTCTTGATCTAGACTAGGAAACCAAAACCTTGTGATTTGGGGACTGCTACTGAAACAGTAACCCAGCATCAGTTGATAGCGATAGTAAACCACGGGTTGGTGATGGTCTCATTTCAACCTTGTGCAATAGGTCGGTTCCCTCCAACTTTGTTGGACCCATTAATTCCTCTGAGCCAGTTCCCTTGATTGAAGCTGGTTGAATGTGTGTCTTTTTACAAACCAGGTTTACAAACTGGAGCCCCCGGTATTGCCGAGAAGAGCCATTGTTGTTCCCAGGTTGTTTCTATTTTGGCTGTTGAGACACGTGGTGATTTTGTTCCCATACTGCTCTGCTCTTTATCCTCAGATTTCATGTGAATCTCCATTGCGGCCAAATGGCACATCATTGCGATGTCGCCTTTCACTTCAACCCACGCTATGAGAGTACAAATTACGTTGTTTGTAACTCCTTTGAGAGCCAGAGATGGTGCTCTGAAGAGAGGAAACATGAGGTGCCGATCCAGAGGGGCGAGACCTTCCAGCTTCTCATTCTTGTCCAGTCGGATTGCTATAAGGTAATTTGTTTCAAAACTACAAAAACCTATAAGTTGAAAAGTGAAAACAAGCCAAAGCCAAACACATTTCCGCCCTTTTAAACACCGCGGAACAGTCCAGGATTGAATCTGGCGTTCCGTGATTTATCATAAATCATGAACTTGGGGTGTTGCCAGTTATCTTTAAGAGTGTTGTGTTGTTGTCAAGGTGGCAGTGAACGATAAACACTTTCTGGAGTTCAAGCACCGGATCCCATTCTCCAGAGTGGACACCATTACTATCGAGGGTCAAATCGAGGTCGTCTCCCTCAGTTTCATAAACAGCAACGTAAGTAACACACCGTATATTTGATCTTGCTACCGGGGGTGTTTAATTGAGAGGTTATGTACCTTTAGTAAGTGGTAGTGTACAAGGTGTCTCTATGGGTTGAGTATAAAATCCCCCCCCCCACCCAATCTGATTTGGACAGTTCCCCTGAATGTGTTGTCACCTAGAATCATAGAATTTACAGTGCAGAAGGAGGCCATTTGGCCCATTGAGTCTGCACCAGCTCTTGGAAAGAGCACCGGACTTAAGCCCGCACCTCCCTGTAACCCAGTAACTCCACCAAATCATTTTGGACACTAAGGGCAATTTATCGTGGCCAATCCACCTAACCTGCACAAAAATGTGCAGACTCCACACAGACAGTGACCCAGCGGGGAATTGAACCTGGGACCCTGGCGCTGTGAAGCCACTTGTGCTACCGTGCTGCCCGATTGACCCCGTGTCTGCGTGGGTTTCTTCCGGGTGCTCCGGTTTCCTCCCACAGTCCCACTCTCTGAGTACGCCGCTTTTCGGAGGCCGGAGAATCGGGGAACCAGTCCCGATTCCGTGCGGGGAAATGGATTCTCCGCCCCGGCGCCGGCCGAGATTTCGGCGTTGGGGTGCGGAGAATCCAGCCCCTGGTCTCTATCGTGTAAGAAGGAGAGAATACCACTGGAGAAAATGCAAAAAAGATTGACAAAAATGGAAAGATTACAACTAACAGGAAAGAGTTGTTTCCGAAAATGGAAGATGTAGAGGTGTCCTGGTAAAGTGCTTTTAAATGCTGAATGTGATTCCGTAGTGTGAAGGAAAGGGAGTGGGGTGGGGAAGTATTCAGTATCGCTGTCTTCAGTTTCAGTTTCAATCTTGCATGTTGAATTTGACTGACTTTGTGTGTGTCACTGCTCCCTAGTGGTACAGTATTGTATCCTCCCAACAGCAGTCAAGGCAACAGATTCTTTTAATGTCTCATGGCTGTAAAATGGCCAGAATGTACCTCCTGCATATTGTTGCAAAGTCCCACACAACGACTGGATATTGACTTATTTGCCTACAGTGTGACAATAGTGAGATCTGTGGGGGTGAGAGTCAGCAGCTGTTGCCAGTGGAAACGTTTATTCGCTGTCTTGACACCCAATTCTGTTTCAATTCCAGATTCAGCCTGCGGCCCCAGCAGGAAATGCAAATAACGTGAGTTTGATGGGATCACCGTAGTTATCTCTTTAACCCCTTTGTTTTTACTGTTTGCTTCAATGTCCTTCTCAATAACTTCATCACATGAAATAGTCGAAGGATTAACTGCGGAAGGGACTATTTCCAATAGCTGTCGGAACCAAAAGACATGGGAGCAGAATTAGGCCACTCGGCCCATCGAGTCTGCTCCGCAATTCAATCATTCAACCTTATAGAATTCCGACAGTTCAGAAGGAGGCTATCCGACCCATCGGGTCTGCACCGACCCTCCGAAAGAGACCCGCCCAAGCCCATTCCTGCACCCCATCCCCGCAACCCCACCAAACCTACAACTCTTTGGCCGCTAAGGGGCAATTTAGCGTGGTCAATCCACCTAACCTACACTTCTTTGGACTATGGGAGGAAACCGGAGCACCCGGAGGAAACCCACGCAGACATGGGGAGAAAGTGCAAACTCCACACAGTCATCTGAGGCCGGAATTGAACCCGATTTCTGGTGCTGTGAGGCAGCAGCGCTAACCACCATGCCGCCCCACGGCAATTTATCCATCTTCCCCCTTTTTGATCATTTTGAAAATATCTATTGGTCGCTTCAAGACTTCCTTCAATGCTAGCACCCCCCCCCCCCCCCCCCCCCCCACCACCACCCCCACCTCCGCCACCCGCTTTGATGAGAAGACCCTGAGACATTCCGCATTGTTTTGATTTCTAAGTGCCAACATAAAGAAAGTTATCCATAGGTGCAAATCAATCATGGGAGTAAAATGAGGTTAAAGGACAATCCGCAAAACAGGAGCCTGCAGGGAAGCTGTTAATCTCCAAGCTTTCAGCTCTGCAGCTTCTCCAGCCAAAAAGCTAACTCATCTCTTAGTTTCCAAATGTTGATATATCTGCTGTGCTTCCCCCGCCCCTCTTTCCTCTTTCCCCCTCCCACCGTCCCATTCTCTTTTCACCCCTGTGATCACCCACCACCTACTCTGTCTCCTAGTTAAGCAGCACCTTGACTCTGCAATCCTTCGCCATTGTTCACCCCTCCCTTTCTGGGTAACCCCCTCCAGTCCCACAACCCTTTGTGATCCTCTGCCTCCATCTACTTCCCGCCTCTTGTGCATTCCCAATTATACATCCGCCACCAATTGTGACCGCGGCTGCCTTTGCCCCAAGCTCTACAATTCTCCCTCTCTACCTCATCGCCTCGCTCCGCTCTTTTAAAACACGCTTTAAAACCTGCTTCTTTAACTGGGTTTTTGGTCATCTGACCTAATCTCTCCTCCTGAAATGAAATTAAATGAAAATCGCTTATTGTCACGAGTAGGCTTCAATGAAGTTACTGTGAAAAGCCCCTAGTCGCCACATTCCGGCGCCTGTTCGGGGAGGCTGGTACGGGAATTGAACTGTGCTGCTGGCCTGCCCAGTCTGCTTTCAAAGCCAGCGATTTAGCCCAGTGTGTAAAACCAGACCCTGAGTCTTGGCGTTGTGCTTTTATGATGCTCCTGTGAAGAGCCTTGAGATAGTTCATTACGTTAGAGGTGCCAGATAAATATAAGTTGTTGTTGTATCTCTCCCTACAACACAGTGAGCACGTACTGCATTTGATGCACCATCTCACATCTAACCAGCCCCCCCCCCCCAAGAGTAACATGATCCACTGTGGGTGAAGGTAGGGATTTCCCGTAAGCTTTCTCTAAGGGACATTCATTGGGGACGGTTAGATAGAAGTAGAATATTCTCAAATGTTCCACCTCCACATTTAACCAGCTGCCCTCTGCTGCACAGTCCCACAGTCAAGACTGCGCCCCGTCACATCCCCTTATGCATGGTCCTCATCGCATAAAGTAAGAGGCGCGAACCCCACCTGTTACGAAACTTACTGACAGTCTCTTGACGCAACTTGAATTTTTTGTGCTGCGTGATTGTAAAAGGAACATCTTTCTTTGAATTCCAGTTCAATCCCGGCTTTCCTGGTTTTCCAGCCCCTGGAAACGCCTGCCCGGTAAGTTTCCATCTGTTGTTGTTTCTTGTACTGCCTAGTCCCTGGAATGTCTTTACATTGTGGTATCACAAATTCTGTTTCAACCTTGACCCAAACCCACTTTTAAAAAGGAGCATTCTACATGGTATTGTTGACTCTTGTTGACCCTTGTTGACCCTTGTGCAATTCTGAGTCAGAGGACAACGGAACATTGGCTACAGTTAGAACCATTGCCTGGAGCTAACACTGGGAGTCCATTACTTTCTTGTGTTATTAGAACATAGAACAGTACAGCACAGAACAGGCCCTTCGGCCCTCAATGTTGTGCCGAGCCATGATCATCCTACTCAACCCACGTATCCACCCTATACCCGTAACCCAACAACCCCCCCCTTAACCTTACTTTTATTAGGACACTACGGGCAATTTAGCATGGCCAATTCACCTAACCCGCACATCTTTGGACTGTGGGAGGAAACCGGAGCACCCGGAGGAAACCCACGCAGACACGGGGGGAGGACGTGCAGACTCCACACAGACAGTGACCCAGCCTGGAATTGAACCTGGGACCCTGCAGCTGTGAAACATTTATGCTAACCACCATGCTACCCTGCTGCCCCAAATGATCATTTTTTAAGGAGTAGGGTCTGGGTGATTTATTTTTTTCCCTTGCCCAGTTCTTTCCCCTCCTCTACTAAAAGCAGCCAAGGGTACATACATATGTAGAGAAAAGCAGCAGGAGGAGGCCATTCAGCCCCTCGAGCCTGCTCCGCCATTTATTGCAATCATGGCTGATCATCAAGTTCAATACCTTGATCCCGCCTCCCATATCCCTTTAGCCCCAAGAGCGATATCTAATTCCTTCTTGAAATTACACAATGTTTTCACCTCAACTACTTTCTGTGGTAGCGAATTCCACAGATTCACCCCTCTCTGGGTGAAGAAATTTCTCCTCACCTCAGTCCTAAAAGGTTTACCCCTGACCCTCAAACGGTGACCCGAGGGGCTTTTCACAGTAACTTAATTGCAGTGTTAATGTAAGTCTACTTGTGACAATAATAAAGATTATTATTATAGTTCTGGGCTCCCCTATCATCGGGAACATTCTTTCTGAATCTACCCTGTCTAATCCTGTTAGAATGTATACATTTCTTTGAGATCCCCTTTCATTCTTCTAAACTCCTGTGAATATAATCGAAACTGACTTAGTCTCTCCTCATATGACAGTCTCGTCATCCCAGGAATCAGCCTGGTAAACCTTCACTGCACTCCCTCCATAGCAAGAACATCCTTCCTCCTACATGTTTCACAATACTTGATTCTCTCACCCGTCAAGTGGCCATTTAAAAAATAAATCATTGTGGGTGTTGCTGGTAAGGCCCATCAAAGAGGGTTAAATGCATTCCAATTACACCCTCTTCATGCTTGAGTGGTTTCGAAGTGCTGAGCTGGAAATTGAGAGCACTTAACTCTCTTTTAAGTGGTTGATGTTTGTAAACATTGTGGTTACAGCACTTAGTGTGTAAGGAAGACATGTGTGGGGGGTGGGAGGTGGCCAGCCGTGGGACCGCACCATTGGGCCGCCCACTGAAAATGGCTCCCTGATAGCGGCAATCCCTTGCGAATCCCTTGTATTCTTCGGCATGCATACATTTGCCTGTCGCGGGATACTGAATTGCTTGGGAGCGCAAATCATAGAACATAGAACATACAGTGCAGAAGGAGGCCATTCGGCCCATTGAATCTGCACCGACCCACATTAAGCCCTCACTTCCACCCTATCCCCGTAACCCAATAACCCCTCCTACCCTTTTTTGGACACTAAGGGGCAATTCAGCATGGCCAATCCACCTAACCTGCACGTCTTTGGACTGTGGGAGGAAATCAGAGCACCCGGAGGAAACCCACGCAGACACGGGGAGAACGGGGAGAAATCAGTTCCGGCGGGAGAACATAGTCTCCTGAGTGGAGAATCTCCATGTTTTTTCCTCTCAAAACCTACGTTGTTTCTGAAATTCTCTTAGATTCTCCGTCCCTCTCCTATGTTTTCCCCCTGTGTTATTTTAAATTGTGCTTGGATTGTGAGTGTTACTGGCAAAGTCGGCATTTATTACCCATCCCTAACTAAAATAGACGAGCAAACCACTCTGTTCAGGGGCAGAAGGGCAGCCGAACTTGGCCTTAATTTCTCTTCCTGAAGCAAAGTAATAATAATAATCTTTTATTGTCACAAGTATGAAGTTACTGTGAAAAGCCCCTAGTCGCCACATTCCATCGCCTGTTCGGGTAAGCTGGTCCGAGAATTGAACCCGTGCTGCTGGCCTTGTTCTGCATTACAAACCAGGGGCGGGATTCTTCGGAAACCGGCGGAGTGGGCAGCACTGGCGCCAAGGAGTGGCGTGACCCACTCCGGCGTCGGGCCGCCCCGAAGGTGCGGAATCCTCCGCCGGCTAGGCCGGCGCCGGAGTGGTTTGCGCTGGCCGGCGCGGAAGGGGCTTGGTGCCACGCCAACCAGTGCCGAAGGGCCTCCACCGGCCGGCGTGAGTTGGCGCATGCGCGGGAGACCAGCATGTGCTGGCACCATCCCAACGCATGCTCAGGGGGGTTCACCTCCACGCCAACCATTGCGGACTGTTACAGCAGCCGACGCGGAGGAATAGCGTACCCCCCACGGCATAGGCCCGCCCACAGATTGGTGGGTTCCGATTGAGGGCCAGGCCACCATGGGGGCACCCCCCCCGGGCCAGATCTCTCCGCGCCCCCCCCCCCCCCGAGGCCCCCCGGAGGCCGCCCGCGTGGGCCGCAGAATCGCCGGGGGGGACCACTGCTAGCGGCCGCCGACCGGCACGGAGCGATTCCCGCCCCCACCAAATCCCCGGCGCCGGATAAATCAGCAGCCGGCGGGGGCGGGATTCGCTCCGCCCCCCAGGCGATTCTCCGACCCGGCAGTGGGTTGGAGAATCCCGCCACAGCTGTCTCGCTCACAGAGCTAACAGTAGTGAACCAGATTGGTTTTTCCAACCATTCAATTATTAGGAACAGAGGAATTAAGAGCAGGAGTAAGCCATTGGGCTCTTCCAGCCTGCTCAGCTATTTAATAAGATCATGTCGGATCTGGCTGTAGTCTCAGCACCAGGTTCCTGACTGCCCCCATAACCCTCGACTGTCAAAAACCTGACTAACTCAGCTTCTTATCAATTCAATAACTCAGTCTTTTCTTTCAGGATCATTATTAATGAGATTAACATTTCACCCCAGATTTATTAACTAATTGAATTTAGGGCATTGTTTAATGTAAATGAAAGAGAATCCTGTTTGGGCCTGTTTATCATAGAATTTACAGTGCAGAAGGAGGCCATTCGGCCCATCGAGTCTGCACCAGCTCTTGGAAAGAGCACCCTACCCAAGGTCAACACCTCCACCCTAACCCCATAACCCAGTAACCCCACCCAACACGAAGGGCAATTTTGGACACTAAGGGCAATTTATCATGGCCAATCCACCTAACCTGCCCATCTTTGGACTGTGGGAGGAAACCGGAGCACCTGGAGGAAACCCACCCACACACGGGGAGGATGTGCAGACTTCGCACAGACAGTGACCCAAGCTGGGAATCGAACCTGGGACCCTGGAGCTGTGAAGCAATTGTGCTACCCACAATGCTACCGTGCTGCCCACTTTAGCGGGATGTATTACGGAAATTGCAGTGCTGAGAACGATCCCGCTATTAAACAGGTCTCTGCTTCATTTTTGGGCCTTGGCGAGGAACGCCATTTAAAAATGGCTCCCCGATCTCTGGACCCTTCACCGTGACCCCCAGAACCCCCAAACCCTATCTTAACTATTAGGTGCCCTTGAGCACCTGCACCCCATCTCATAAGGGCCTGGCACCCCTGGGCCTGATCCCTGGCATGGGCAAGATTCCACATGGGCACTTTGGCACTGCCAACCTAGAACCCTAGCTGTGTCCCTTCCCAAATCCCAACCGCCCAACGCCCCCGATTGCCTGAGAGCAACCCCCGCCCCCATCAAGTGCCAGTATGCCTGATCAATGTTTGCGCAAGCCAGTGCTAAAAGGCGTCTGCTCGGGGTGTGGGGTCCGGCACCTTGGGTAACTCCGGCACAAACATATTTAAGTGAGCTTAAGTGCACGCATAAGGGCGGCACGGTGGCACAGTGGTTAGCGCTGCTGCATCACGGCGCTGAGGACCCGGGTTCGATCCCGGCCCTGGGTCACTGTCCGTGTGGAGCTTGCGCAGTCTCCCTGTTTCTGCGTGGGTTTCGCCCCCACAACCCAAAGGTGTGCAGGGCAGGTGAATTGGCCACGCTAAATTGCCCCTTTAATTGGAAAAGAAAAGGAATTGGTTACTCTAAATTTAAAAGAAAACTGCACACTTAAACATGGAAAGCTGGATCATTGAGGCCTCTCGCGAGATTCACTCGCCTGCTTGCGTCCCTAATCAGGCGATACCATTAGATTGTCAATCTTTCCCAGTTGCGGGATTTGAACTCATGCCTCTGAAGCATTAGGCTGAGTCTCTGGATTACTAACCCAGTAGCATTTCCATCATGCTACAATTCCCACTGTGTTGCAGTGAGGAAAAGAAAATACTTTTTTTTTTACAAAAACATACGTTGTTAACAATTATAATCTCTTATTTCTGGTGTCCATCATTCAGTGAATCTTTGGCACTTTGTGCTGCCACTTCTGTCTGCTTTCTGAGTGATGCGCGATCAATAACTACTGAAACAAAGGAGTAGTCCGCACTGAAGGCTTTAATCAACAAGATGTTTCCCCAGCAGCTCGAGTACAGAAAAAAGGTTGACTGCTGGGAAACACGGGCTCTTATACCCCGCCTCATTGGGCGGAGCTACCTTACGTCCCGACCAATGAAATGCAAATACTTGGGCCAATGAGCAGCGAGCCTTCTCCACCAATGGTAGCTCACACTCCCAGGTACCGTAGTACCTCTAGTCATACTACCACACTGAGAATGTTCCTTTGCTGTCAGTAGCTTCAGTTACTATTTAAGGTGACCCAATGTTTTTGTATTAACCTCTCTCTTCACTTCCAGGCAGGTTCCATGTTTGGCCCACCTCCCCCAGCCAATCCGGTAAGTTCTGCTCTTTTTTTGCTAAGCTCCAGATTCGCTGTTGCCTAGGCACCGACTCCATCCCTCTTCCAGGCAACTGTCCAGATTAAGCCAGTCTATTCAGAACCTCAGACCCTGAGATGAACTTCTGACCTCCATCACTCAGGCCGCCTATTTCCACCTCCATTACTTCACTCTTGTCTTAGCTCATCCAGGAGGAGAGATTGGTTCGACTGGGCCTGTATTTACTAAAGTTTGGAAGGATGTGAGGAGATCTGATTGAAACATATAACATTCTAACAGGGCTGGACAGACTAGATTCGGGGAGGATGTTTTCCCCGGGCTGGGGGATCTAGAACCAGGGGTTCCCCCTGGGCTGGGGAATCTAGAACCGGGGGGGGGGGTCCCTGGGGTGGGGGATCTAGAACCAGGGGTTTCCCCTGGGCTGGGGTATCTAGAACCGGGGGGGGGGGGGGGGGGTCCCTGGGCTGGGGAATCTAGAACCAGGGGGGTTTCCCTGGGTTGGGAATCTAGAACCAGGGGGTTTCCCTGGGCTGGGGAATCTAGAACCGGGGGTTTCCCTGGGCTGGGGAATCTAGAACCAGGGGTTTCCCTGGGCTGGGGAATCTAGAACCAGGGGGATTCCCTGGGCTGGGGAATCTAGAACCAGAGGTTTTCCCTGGGCTGGTGAATCTAGAACCAGGGGTCACAGTCTCAGGATTGGGGGAAACCATTTAGGACTGAGATGAGGAAAAATATCTACTCTAAGGTTCGTGACCCTGTGAAATTCTCAACTACAGGAAGTTGTGGAAGTCAAACCACTGAATGTATTCAAGAAAGAAATAGATTTGTCTTTAGCTTTTAATAACATCAAGTGGTATGGGGAGAAAACGGAAATATGGCATTGTTAGAAGGTCAGTCATGATGGTATTGAATGGGCGAGCAGGATCAAAGGGCCGAATGGCCTTCTCCTGCTCCTAGTTTCTATGTTTCTATCTGCTGAAATCTTCGTCTCTACTTTTGTGACCTTACGACGTGACGATTCCAACTCGCTCCTGGCAGCTCTCCCACATTCTACTCCCCGTAACCCTGAGGTCATCCAAAAGCCTGCTACCCGTGTCTGAACTAGCACCAGGTGAACTTTCACCTGTCACCCCTGTGCTCGCTGACCTCCATTGGCTCCCAGACAACCAACATTTTGATTATTAAATTCCCATCATTGTTCTCCATGGCTTCACCCCTCCACGTCTCTGTAACTCGTCCAGCTCCACAATACTCAGGTATCCGCATTCTTCTTATCTCGGCCTCTGGAACATCTCCAATTTTAGTTGCTCAACCACCTTCTTGAGGGCAGTTCGGGATGGGCAACACGTGTTGGCCCAGCCAGCGATCCCCACATCCAGTGGAAGAATTTAAAAAATAATATACTTCATTCCAAACATGTGTAAAAACAGCAACATATGAAATACACACTCCATACAATCACAGCCCACAGTTTGTACAGTATTTCCTCTTTTATCAACCTCCCCCACGACGAACAATTCCTTAAGCAGCGTCATGAACAACCCCCACTGCATCTCGAAGCCCTCCTCTGACCCCCTCAACTCAAACTTAATCTTCTCCAACCAGAGACCAATCTGGCATTCCTTCCCTATAACTCTCCATCACTTTACCTAATTTTACTAATTTAAGAGGCTCTTTAAAACCAATCGGTTTGACCAAGGTTTTGTTCATCTGACCTAATGTCTCTTGATGTGGTTTAGTGTCATAGGAGCTATTTTGTGATATTAAGGGTGCTACACAAATATAACTTGTTATAGTTACACTGGTCAAACCCCATCTTAATCTTTCTTCTCACTTCAAGTCTCATTAACTCTCTCCTCAGTTCCAGGCGGGTTCCATGTCTGCCCCACCTGCCTTTGCTAACCCGGTAAGTTTCAAAGAATTACGCAGATCAAACGTTGGAATTTTTAATTGTTTTGTCAATTTCCTGATGGGACAATCTCTCTCTGTTTGATTCCAGGCGGGTTCCATGTTTGCCCCACCTGCCTTTGCTAATCCGGTAAGTTTCAACCTCTCCTCAAACGATTACGCAGATCAAACGTTGGAATTTCTAATTGTTTTGTCAATTTCCTGATGGGACGATCTCTCTCTGTTTAATTCCAGGCTGATTCCATGTTTGCCCCACCTGCCTTTGCCAATTTGGTAAGTTTAGATTGATTGCTCATAGTTACATTGGCCAATCTACTGAATCACCATGGCCTCTCCCGACCCTTCCACTCTCTCTGATTTGTCACACTAATTGTCTGCCATTCCATATTGCACACGCAGCAATTTCCTTCTATTAAATTTGGCAAACCAAAGCCGCTGTCACCAACTCTTTCCTGGTCACTGGTTCCCCCTCATCCCACCCCTCCCATTGGCCTGAAATTGAGTTTCTGACCCCGTGAGGCAGCGAACAGCCGCATCCATGATTTTATTACCTCCAGCTCGGACTATTCCAATCCCCTCTCTATCTCGACTTTCTCCCTCCCTACCTTTGTGAACGTCTCCAGCCCAACGACATTCCAAGATCTTTACGATCCTTGAATTCTGGCCTTTTGCACCCCCCCCCCCCCCCCCCCCCCCCCCCCCCCCCCCCCTCCCCGGTTTGAATCGCTCCGCCATTGACACTCGTGCCTTAACTACCTAAGCCTTGAACTCTGGAACTCTCTCTCCTTAAAACGCTCCGCCTCTTGACCTCTCTCCTCCTCCTCCTCTTCTTAGATGCTTTGGTCACCTGTCCTACTCCGTGGCTCGGTGTCAAGTTTTTGTTTGATAATACTCCCATGAACAGACTTGGGGACATTGGACTGCATTAAAGGCACTATATAAATGTAGAGTTGTTGTTGTATACCTGCTGCATTCATCCTCTCCCATCTTCTCCCACAGTGGGGAATGAATCCTTGTGTAGGCTCGCTGACCGAAGGCTCAGTGCCCATCGGTGACTTTGACCTATTATTGCTGCCTCCAGGCTGTTGGCGCGGAGGAGAGTGACTGGGTGGTGCCCCATCCTGCTCGTGCCCCATGCCCACCCCTGCCACAGGTGCATATTCCAACTGGCACAGATTGAGAGTGGGAAAACCTACCGACTTTAATTCTGTCTCCTCCACCCTGCGGCGAGCGGTTGATTCTGGTTTGCGGGATCTTGCTGTGCTGCAGGTTGTCTCCCACATTCGCCTTTTGCGACGACTGCGAAATAAACTCACTGGTTGTGCAAAGCTTCCAGTAGCCTGAGAAAGTCGGGTTGCAAAGTCAATGCTATCATTTTTTTTTAACGGTTTATGAGTTCTTTCAGAAGAATGCCTGTCCCTTTTTTTTCAGAATTTTGCTTGGTTTACATGGTGAGAGTCAAGTGGAACACAATGAATGCACTTGCTTGATGCCGTGGGCCAATTGGTCATCTCACTAGAAATCAAAGATCAAAATTTCTGTGTGAAATATTGGACTTTGTTTGCATTTATGGGCGGCATGGTAACACATTGTTGCTTCACAGCGCCAGGGTTCCCAGGTTCGATTCCCGGCTTGGGTCATTGTCTGTGCGGAGTCTGCACGTTCTCCCCGTGTCTGCGTGGGTTTCCTCCGGGTGCTCCGGTTTCCAACCACAAGCCCCGAAAGACCTGCTGTTAGGTGAATTGGACATTCTGAATTCTCCCTCCGTGTACCCGAACAGGCGCCGGAATGTGGGGACTAGGGGCTTTTCACAGTACTTCATTGCAGTGTTAATGTAAGCCTGCTTGTGACACTAATAAAGATTATTATTATTTGAATTGTGTTTACCTCCATCACAGCAGTCACTGTTCCCTGCGGTGTATTAATGTGGCTTTTGGGAACCGAGCACCAGAATTGAGTGAAGCCAACGGCCGAATTTCCAGTCATTCTAATGACCAGGAGCTCCGATCCCACTCCCTCCCCCCCCAAGGTTACCAAGGCCTCTCGAAGTGTGGGCAAGGTGTCCTTTCTCCAGCCCAACAGTTTTAGAATAGTCACCCTGCTGCGTATCAAGTCAGTGTTTGGTTAACAATGACAGTTTTCTTGTTGAAGCACTTGTTTTAAAATTTAGAGTACCCAATAATTTTTTTCCAATTAAGGGTCAATTTAGTGTGGCCAAACCACCGACCCTGCACATCTTTGGGTTGTGGGGATGAGAACCAAGCAGGCACGGGGAGAACGTGCAAACTCCACAGAATCGGTCCCAGCTCCTCAGCGCCGTGAGGCAACAGTGCTAACCACTGTGCTTCCATGTCGTTCCCCCCCCCCCCCCATTGAAGCACTTTTTGAACCTTTCACCAAATTATTATTTTGGACAATGGGGCAGCACGGTAGCATTGTGGATAGCACAATCGCTTCACAGCTCCAGGGTCCCAGGTTCGATTCCGGCTTGGGTCACTGTCTGTGCGGAGTCTGCACATCCTCCCCCTGTGTGCGTGGGTTTCCTCCGGGTGCTCCGGTTTCCTCCCACAGTCCAAAGATGTGCAGGTTAGGTGGATTGGCCATGGTAAATTGCCCTTAGTGTCCAAAATTGCCCTTAGTGTTGGGTGGGGATAGGGTGGAGGTGTTAACCTTGGGTAGGGTGCTCTTTCCAGGAGCCGGTGCAGACTTGATGGGCCGAATGGCCTCCTTCTGTACTGTAAATTCTATGATCTATGACATAACACTCCTTAGGGGCTGGTTTAGCTCACTGGGCTAAATCGCTGGCTTTTAAAGCAGACCAAGCAGGCCAGCAGCACGGTTCGATTCCCGTACCAGCCTCCCCGGACAGGCGCCGGAATGTGGCGACTAGGGGCTTTTCACAGTAACTTCATTGAAGCCTACTCGTGACAATAAGCGATTTTCATTTCATTTTTTTCATTTTCGTGCTTATTTCTCTCTCTCTTACTCTTTCTCTCTCTGTCTCCATCTCAGACACACAGTCTCCCCCTTCATTCAGTCAACCCTCTCTCATCTGAAGTTGCTGACCCCCGTGTGGGGCGGGCAGGCAGCCCAGTGCTACCTGAGCCATGTGGCAAAGCTCCCGTACAAAAGACAGGATGGTGTGAGGCTATTCAGCTGCGGGGGGCGTCACCAGCCGGTTCATCAGTTTCCTCCAACCGGGGCGTCTGGTTGATCTGATTGAATTGCGGCTCCTTCCGTCACGGTGGCGAGTGAAATCCGCTGGCGCGACACCCCCGAGATGGAGCTGCCTTTCCGTCCCTGCGGCACACACACAGACCCAGGGATTGTCTTTTGCCCCATTGCTGGTGTGCTGCCAGTTGAGAGCCTCAGTCCAGTGCTATTCGGCCGTCACTGAGTTCTTGGCGTTGTGTTGACAAGTCGCTGTGGAAAATGGAGCGCTCCTTTTCCAGGCTAATTTGGAAATATTTTCCCAGTGCTGTCTTCCCCGGGGATTCATCCGAAAGAACCAGACAGCTCACTGGCTGCTGGCTCCCTCTACTGGAGAAAGAGGGAAAGGCTCTGCCAGTCCAAACAATTGATGTTGAATTGTATGGATTCCACCAGGAGCAGAAACACAAGTCGTTTGGACACATCAGGATTTATGCTTCACACATTTCTCCTCCCACATTACATCATCTGACCCATCAGGATATTCCTCCACCTCTTCAATTCTGACCTCGGGCAGCTGTCTATGCGGAGTTTACCCGTTCTCCCCGTGTCTGCGTGGGTTTCCTCCGGGTGCTCCGGTTTCCTCCCGCAGTCGAAGGATTTGCAGGTTAGGTGGATTGGCTATGATACATTGCCCCCCAGTGGGGGTGATGGGGTGGGGTTTGGGCTTAGCTAGGGTGCTCTTTCAAAGGGTCGGTGCAGACCCGATGGGCTGAATGGCCTCCTTCTGCACTGTAGGGATTCTATGAATCTGAAACAAAATGAAAAAGCTGGAATATAAAGCGTACTTTCTGTAAAGGACATTCACGTCTGCAGAACAAGAGAGGTGACACAGATGTGACCCCCAATGCAAGGCGTAATGGTGAATTCATTCATCAGTCACCCTATTCGATGGTTAATATTATTGGGGTGGACCCCTTGGTTAGCTTTATGCCCGATTGCTTGTATTGTAAAGTCTGAGTTGGGACAGTGACTAAATATCTTCAACAGTCTGCCCATTTGGGAGTCAGAAATATGTGAGGATCCTTGTCCCTACCTCTCTCACCCACGGAGCACCTGGAAACCCAGGGATAAAGGCCACTTGGTTATAACAATCACAGAATTGTTACGGTGCAGAAGGAGGCCATTCAGCCCATCATGTCCCCACCAGCTCTCCAAACAAGCATCCTAACTTAGTGCCATTCCCCTGCCTTTTCCCCACACCCCTGCACATTGTTTCCATTCAAACAATCATCTAATGTCCTCTTGAACACCTCGATTGAACCAGCTTCCACCACACTCTCAGACCTTGCGATCCAGACCGGAACCATTCGCTGTGTGAAAAAGATTTTTCTCGCATCACATTTGCTTCTTTTGCAAATCACCTTAAATCTATGCCTTCTTGTTCTTGATTCTTTTGGAAGCAGGAACAGTTTCTCCCTATCAGGGGCTGGTTTAGCACAGTGGGCTAAACAGCTGGCTTGTAATGCAGAACAAGGCCAGCACCGCAGGTTCAATTCCCGTACCGGCCTCCCCGAAAGGGCGCCGGAATGTGGCGACTCGGGGCTTTTCACAGTAACTTCATTGAAGCCTACTTGCGACCAAAAGCGATTTTCATTTCATTTCTACTCTATCCCCTCATGATTCTGAACATCTCTATCAAATCTCCTCTTAGCTTCTTCTCTCCAAGGAGAACAGTCCCAACCATTCCCATCTAACTATCCTCATAACTGCAGTTTCTCATCCCCGGAACCATTCCTGTAAACCTCTTCCCCACTCTCTCTCCAATGTGTTCACATCCTTCCTATAGTGTGGCTCCCAGAACTGTTCACAATATTCCAGCTGAGGTCTAACTAGTGTCTTGTGCAAGTTCAGCATAACCCCCTGGCTCTTGTATTCTATGTTCCTATTAATGAAATCCAGAATACCAAATGTTTTATTAACTGCTCTCCACCTGTCCTGCCGCTGTCAATGATTTATGCACGGAAACTCCCAGGTCCCACTGCTCCCGCACCCCTTTTAATATTTTACCCCTTGTTTTATATTGTCTCCCCATGTTCTTCCTGCCAAAATGCATCACCCCACATTCCTCTGCATTAAACTTCATCTGCCACCTATCTGCCCACTCCACCATCTTGTCTATGTCCTTTCGAAGTTCTACATTGTCCTCTTCACCGTGTACAATACTTCCAAGTTTTGTATCCTCTGCAAAGTTTTGAAACTGTCCCCTGCACCATCTCTCTGATAATGAGCAGGAGCTGTTAAGAAGAATGATTTTGCTGACAGGCCTTGGCGATACGTTTGCTCTGAAACTTTTGGGAGGAACTGATTTTAAGTGTTGTCCAAGCCACACAATAACTCAAGTGTCCTTATTTCAGTCTAGTTGTAATCCATGGGCAATGCAGGTGACAGCGCCAGTTTGCAGTACCATGCTGCTCCTCTCTCTGAATGATTCTGTCTGAGGCTGGCTCATCTCTGCTCAGGCCAAGCCGGAAGACTTATGACCCTGCCCCTTCTCCGTCACAATCTACAGTTCTTCCACAAAATGGGTCTCAGGGTTTTTTCCCCTTGTCTTGACAAATGACCAGCAGTCCACTCCAGGTGCTAAAGAATAAATTCCTGACATCAGTCCCAACATTTGACTTCTACCCATTTAAACTTGTGTCCCTTTCACCTCATGTCCCTGTTTAACATGCAGCAGTGCCTCTGATCAACTCTTCCCATAGTACTTACTGCTGGACTTCGTGTTACAACTTACAGTCCAAAGATGTGAAGGTTGAGGGGATTGGCCATGCTAAATTGTCCCTTAGGGTGGGTTTGCAAGAATAGGGTCGAGAATCGGGCCGAATTAGGGTGCTCTTTCGAGGGGCTGGTGCAGACTCGATGGGCTGAATGGCCTCCTTCCACACTATCGGGATTCTATGATTCTAACTTAGATTTATTTGATCTTACGTTGATGGGATTCACATGTTTGCAAATGTAAATCACACCGGGTTCTACAAACGTCCCAACATGGCAAAAAAAAAACGACACTTTAAATAGTGAATTCAAAAAGTTTATTAACCATTAAACAGGTCAGAAAAATAAAAAGCAAAATGTGAAGGAACCGTAAGAGGAAAACGCTTAATTTTAACAATTGAACAGACTTCTCTGCACCCTTCTCAGATCAGGACATGAAGTGACAGCCCCGAGAACATGCACACCGTGTTAACACCTCTCTCTCAGTATGGCTTCTCGAAACCCCTTTTATATATCTTGGAAAGCCCTCCTTAGTCGATTGTTGGAAGACAGCTAATCGGTTTATAATTATGCAGGTTGTCTCAATTCTAAGACAGTGGCTTCTCTTCAGCTATATGTCTCTTATCTTGAGTTAGTGTCGACCAACAATTGGCTAATATAATTGTCTGTAATTTCTAATTGAGGCAGCTTGAATTGAAGCCTATTTATTCGTTCAGCCGAGGCGAACAAGTTCATGTTATCTTTTATTAGCCTTCCTGGCAAGGCAGCATCTTAAATTTCTCACAGCCGTTTAAGGATTCTTATTAAAATCAGGTGATAATTAATAAATAATAATCTTTTATTGTCACAAGAATGAAATTACTGTGAAAAACCCCTAGTCGCCACATTCCGGCACCTGTTCAGGTAAGCCGGTTCGGGAATTGAACCCGCGCTGCTGGCCTTGTTCTGCCTTCCAAACCAGCCGTCTAGCCCACTGAGCTAAACTGGCCCCAATTGTATAGTGTGCTTATAATTATAAAAGTTGTACACATTTAAACCATAGAATTTACCATGGAATCCTTCGAGTGCAGAAGGAGGCCATTCAGCCCGTTGAGTCTGTACCAACCCTGTGAAAGAATACCCTACCTAGGCCCAATCCCCCGCCCTATCCCCACCTAACCTACACATCTTTGGACTGTGGGAGGAAACCGGAGCACCGGCGTGCAGACTCCACACAGCCAGCCACCCAATGCGGGAATGGGACCCGGGTCCCCGGCATTGTGAGGCAGCAGTGCTAACCACTGTGTTACAGATTACAATACCAGACTGAGTACTACATAATAATCGATAGTGTCACGAGTAGGCTTCAATGAAGTTACTGTGAAAAACCCCTAGTCGCTACGTTCTGCCACCTGCTCGGGGAGGCCGGTACAGGAATTGAACCCGCGCTGTTGGCATTGTTCTGCATTACAAGCCAGCTATTTAGCCCACTGTGCTAAACATCTATTAACAAATCGCTTATTCTTTAATTTTCTCACATTTAAGGCTATGTAGCTAATCTGACTGGGTTTTAGTAATGCAGGTTGATTTATTTTTTAAATGGCTTTCATCAATTTAGCTCAAAATGCCAATAACCTATTGATTCAGATTACACAATGATGGCCACACTAAATCTATCGAAACTACACTTCTGCAACATTTCTTCATATTTCACTTGGCCAGTTTGGACGGATTGTGGTCGCCCTACGAATGATTGATTTTTTTTTTGTTTGTTTTAATTTTCAAAAATATGTTTTCTTGCAGCAAGTTCCGTACAAGGCCCTGATCCCCGGCGGCCTCTTTGTCTCCAGGTCTATCGTCATTCAGGGGACCGTCAACCCCAATTGTGACAAGTAGGTGACTTCTGCCACTCCCAGTTTAATCGAGCAGGGGCCCGATCGGTATTCAGTGTGGGAATGTTTGAGGCTGACTGTGTGAGCTGGAATTTCCATGGCCATTTTCCCAGCGAGCATCGGAGGATCTAAAACTTGGTGGTTTTACAGAGGATAGTTTAGAGCTGGTTCTCCACCTAGTCAGGCTTTGTAGTGCTCTACGCAGGCTCCATAACCAGATTAGAGTGGACCTGGATTGTTGGAGGAGGCTACAAATTTTCCTTGTTGGTTCAGAGGGGGGGGGGGGGAGATGCGTCGTTGGGGAGAACAATGGGGGACAATAGCTCTACTCCACAAATTAGAAATCCGTATTGATGTCCAATCTCCTGTGGTGCACAGTGCTCTATGGGAAGGCCTGCGCCAATACTCTTGCGTTTTCTGCCTCTCTGACAGTTTTTGTATCAACCTGAAGCCGAGTGATTCTCTCGACATCGCTCTGCACATCAGCCCTCGATTCCGCACCGAAACCGCTGTTGTCCGAAACAGCTGCCAGCAGAATTCCTGGGGCACCGAGGAGAGGACTTTGGCTGAAAACCTCTTTTCTCCTGGCCAAGCATTCGAGGTGAGTGCCGTTCCCGTGTGCCGTGTGCCGTTCCCGTGTGCCGTGTGCCGTTCCCGTGTGCCGTGTGCCGTTCCCGTGTGCCATGTGCCGTTCCCGTGTGCCTTTGCCATGTGCCTCTGAACCGGTTTGTAGGTGGAATACAGGAGAGAGCAAGCACAACGGTGTACACCCAAAACTAGTTAACAGCTCAGAGTGCACACCCATCACTAGTTAACAGCTCAGAGTGCACACCCATCACTAGTTAACAGCTCAGAGTGCACACCCATCACTAGTTAACAGTCAGAGTGCACACCCATCACTAGTTAACAGCTGAGTGCACACCCATAGCTAGTTAAATGTCAGAGTGCACACCCATCACTAGTTAACAGCTCAGAGTGCACACCCATCACTAGTTAACAGCTGAGTGCACACCCATAGCTAGTTAAATATCAGAGTGCACACCCATCACTAGTTAACAGCTCAGAGTGCACACCCATCACTAGTTAACAGCTCAGAGTGCACACCCATCACTAGTTAACAGCTGAGTGCACACCCATAGCTAGTTAAATATCAGAGTGCACACCCATAACTAGTTAACAGCTCAGAGTGCACACCCATCACTAATTAACAGCACAGAGTGCACACCCATAGCTAGTTAACAGCTGAGTGCACACCCATAGCTAGTTAACAGCTGAGTGCACACCCATAGCTAGTTAACAGTTAGAGTGCACACCCATAGCTAGTTTACAGCTCAGAGTGCAAACCCATCGCTAGTTAACAGCTCAGAGTGCACACCCATCGCTAGTTAACAGCTCAGCTGGTTAACAGTTCAGAGTGCACACCCATTGCTAGTTAACAGTTCACAGTGCACACCAATTCCTAATTCACAGTGCACACCTATTCCTAATTCACAGTGCACACCTATTCCTAATTCACAGTGCACACCTATTCCTAATTCACAGTGCAAACCTATTCCTAATTCACAGTGCACACCTATTCCTAATTCACAGTGCAAACCTATTCCTATTTCACAGTGCACACCTATTCCTAATTCACAGTGCACACCTATTCCTAATTCACAGTGCAAACCTATTCCTAATTCACAGTGCAAACCTATTCCTAATTCACAGTGCACACCTATTCCTAATTCACAGTGCAAACCTATTCCTAATTCACAGTGCACACCTATTCCTAATTCACAGTGCAAACCTATTCCTATTTCACAGTGCACACCTATTCCTATTTCACAGTGCACACCTATTCCTAATTCACAGTGCACACCTATTCCTAATTCACAGTGCACACCTATTCCTAATTCACAGTGCACACCTATTCCTATTTCACAGTGCACACCTATTCCTATTTCACAGTGCACACCTATTCCTGGTTCACAGTGCACACCTATTCCTAATTCACAGTGCACACCTATTCCTAATTCACAGTGCACACCTATTCCTAATTCACAGTGCACACCTATTCCTATTTCACAGTGCACACCTATTCCTAATTCACAGTGCACACCTATTCCTAATTCACAGTGCACACCTATTCCTAATTCACAGTGCACACCTATTCCGAATTCACAGTGCACACCTATTCCGAATTCACAGTGCACACCTATTCCTAATTCACAGTGCAATTTAAGTCTCCGACTTCACACCTTGGACCTGACCCTAAACGAGTTCTTGTCAAAACGTGAACAATACTGCAGCACATGGCAACACGAGCTGATCCCTGCACAAAACAGTGTCCAGCTTATTCCATCTTTACAATGTAAATGCCAATACAGAGCTTAACAAATGAATGGCTACAAGGTAAAGCCCCTCCCATTTCCAACATATCTCTGAGTGACTTTAGATAGGACACTGATCTTCCCGGGAACATCAACAAACAACTGCAGCCAAGCTCAGGGCCAGAATCAACCTGATTGGCAAACAAGCCAGCTCAACGTGGGGTGACCACCCTCCAACCCCCCCCCCCCCCCCCCCCCCCATACATACACACACACAAACACATGACATCCAGCTGAATTATACCATGTGGTATCAGTACTGGAACACTGCACTAGAAACCACTCTCCTGGCTCCCTGTCTAGGAAAACATCAGTCTTCCACATTTCAGCCGACCTGCAACACCCAGCAAACGATAGAGGTTTGCAATGCCGCCCCTGTGGGAGAGAGCAAGCTATGCACCACGTTATAGAACGTCCAATCCACAGAATCATCGGAGGCCTATCCGCGCTCAACACAGCAGCACTGGGAGAAACCGCTCGGGTCAGGGACTTTGCACTCGCTAAATAAATAAAATGTAGTGTACAACTATCAGTACTTCGCAGTGCACACCTATCACGGGTGCACACCCATCACAAGTGCACAGCGCACACCCATCATGAGTGCACAGCGCACACCCATCATGAGTGCACAGCGCACACCCATCAGGAGTGCACAGCGCACACCCATCAGGAGTGCACAGCGCACACCCATCACGAGTGCACGGCGCACACCCATCACGAGTGCACAGCGCACACCCATCAGGAGTGCACAGCGCACACCCATCACGAGTGCACAGCGCACACCTATCTCGAGTGCACACCTCTCACTAGTTCACAGTGCACACTCATCATTAGTTCACAAGGTGCACCTACACTAGTGCTCAGTGCGTGTCGATCACCAGAGCGTGGTGCACGCCGCTTGCTAGAATGGAGTGCACGCCGATCACCAGAGGGCAGTGTGCACCGATCGCCAGTTTGCATTGCGCACCTCTCTCTAACTCAGAGTGCAATGTGTTTAACTATAAACTGCCCTCTGATATAGCCGAGGAAGCCACCCAGTTGCATTAAATGCTGCAAAGTCTAATCACCAGATGGACTGCCTTCGATCAAGGAGGCAGCTCACCACTACTACCTTGTCAACGGAAGCTTAGGATGGGCAATAACTTTTCTTACAAATTACACCCTGCATCCTGGGACTGAGCAGCAATCCATCAGTCTCCAATTTTAAAACTAACAACTGAACTTCATGAACTGCTACTGGCCGAGGAGAGTTCCAAGCTCATACCACCTCTATGTGCTAAAGTATTCCCGACCTTCCTGAAAGGTGTGGTTCTAATTTTGAAGCTATGTCCTTGGCCCTCAACTCCCCAACCAACAAAAATATTTTCTATCTACCTCCTCAGTTCCTCTTAGTTCCTGAAAACCTCAGTTAATCAGCCTGGGCCTTCTAAAATCCAGAGAATGCCTCCTAGTTTGTGTCAACTTCCCTGCAATTTAATCCTTGGAGTCCACATGTCATCATCCACAAATAAAAATGTGATCCACCCATAAGACCATAGGATTTAGCAGTAGAATTAGGTCATTCGGCCCATTGAGACTGCTCTGCCATTCAATCATGGCTGATATTTTTCTCATCTCCATTCTCCTGCCTTCTCCCCATAACCCCTGATCCCCTTATTAATCAAGAACCTATCTATCTCTGTCTTAAAGACACCCAGTGATTTGGCCTCCACAGCCTTCTGGGGCAAAGAGTTTCACAGATTCACCACCCTCTGGTTTGAAGAAATTCCTCCTCAGTTTTAAAGGATGGTCCCTTTGGTCTGTGGCTGTGCCCTTAGGGTTATAGTTTTTCCTACCAGTGGAAACATCCTCTCCACATCCACTCTATCCAGGCCTCTCAGTATCCTGTAAGTTTCTAAACTCCAAGAGTAGAGACTCAGAGTCTTCAACCGCTCCTCATGTGACGAGCATTATCAGTTGCTGATTAGCGCTTGTTTACCCCCTCTCCACTCGCACTGTGTGGGAAAGGAGTCGGAGCCAAGGTGGTATTCTTTGCTGCGTGGTTGTTCCCGGTCGTGTTCCAGGATACGGCTGGGTCGCGACGGGACAGAATCTCGCTGGGAGCTAATCTGACCACCCGCTGTGTATCCTTCTTGCTCTGTCAGGTTACCATTCTGTGCGAGGCCTCCTCCTTCAGAGTGTCTGTAAATGGACGTCACGCCTTTGATTTCAACCACCGTTTCCAGCCGATCCAGCAGATCAACGAACTGCAAATCGATGGGGACGTCACTCTCGCCAACATCCGCATTTAAAGCCCACAGTCTGAAACCCCACTCGGCCTTCAGTGTTTGTCACATCACAACTGGTACCTGCAGCCGCTGGATGTGTGGTGGTGCTGATGGGGTGGGTGGAGGTGGGGGGGGGGGGGGGGCACTGGTGGGAAGAGTGGGAGGGGGGTTGGTATTAAAGGGGGAATGCAGCAATCCCAGTGAGATTTGGAGTTCGGAGCAGGCAAGTCTTCCCCAGTGCTTCAGAATTCGGGGCCACCGAACTGGGAAAGTTCAGAAAGGATTTCACACTGAGTGATAAATGTGGTTGTAGCTTCAATGTTTGAATCTTTCCCGATGGACATTTCTACGTGTTGATCTGATACTTTATTAATGTCCTTCAAAAATATTTTTTTCCCCCTTAAAAATGAAAATTCCACCCATTGCCAATAACTGCTGCCGTTAACCACTTGAGTTGTATTATGCCAATAAATCTTTCACAAAATGGCAGATGATGGTTGTGGTTTCTGTATTTTTATGTATCCTAACTGATTACCTTTTCATAGCGAGCAGATATATCTGTCTACAATGCTCGCAGATCTCGCCACCTCTATATTGGCCTCAATCCCTACCAGCCAGGTTTCTCACCGTTACGTTTAATCCCTTCTCTTTTCAGAGACGTATCTCATAACAATGGCCACTGTCATAACTCTGCTACGCAATCTATAACAATCTATAACATGTTCCTATCTACCCCTGATGAGCAACTTCTCATCTAAAATCCTTCTCGACACCAAACAATTGATGTCAAGTTTAAACATCTTCTTCAGTCTTTTAATAACTCGACTTTTTGGTTAGAATTTCTCCTTTATTCCTAACTTTTTGTTAATTCATTGGATGTGGGCTCATTACAGCGTGCATTCAAACATGGGCGAAAGAGCTGAATTCCAGAGGTAAGGTGCCTTTGACATCGAGGCTGCATTTGACCGAGTGTGGCATCAAGGAGCCTTAACAAAACTGTTGTGAATCGGGGGGATTCTCTAATTGCCCTTGAACTGAGTGGCTTACCAGGCCATTTCAGGCACATTGCTGTGGGTCTGGAGTCACACGTAAGCCAGGTAAGGACATGGATTTCCTTCCATAAAGGATATTAGTGAACCAAACCAAATGGGTTTTGACAACAATTGACAAAGATTTCATGATTTTTAAAATTGAATTCAAATTTCACCATCTGCTGTGGTGGGATTTGGGGATTACCCTGGGTCTCTGCATTACTTGTCCAATGACATTACCACAACATCACTGCCTTTGTATCTTACTGGCAACCCTCTTCATTTAACTTCATTCCTTATGATCTTTGTCTTGGTGTTCATGTCTCTCTCATTCATGGATCCAGACTAATAGTTACCATATCCCTTACTACCCGCAATCTTCCCCTCTTCTCCTTCACCAGCTGAGACTTCTCTGAAGTAGAGTCTGTAGTGATCTGTACATCTGTACATACATCTGCGCATACACCAGGGATTGCAGCACAGATGTAACAGCCACAGCATCACTAGAGGGCAGCATCAGAGACGGGTATAAAGGGTCGAGCCCAAGGCAGGATCTGCCTCTTTGAGAAGCACAGGGCTAGTAAGCAGCAGCAGACAGAGACAGCTCAGCATAGGCAGTTTAGCTTAGTTTCAGTGGTCATACCTCTTGACTGTTTTACATCTAGTTGAGCTCTGGAAGCAGAACGAACCCTTTGAATAAAGAGCTTGTGTTAACTGTAAGTCTACAGTCTTCATTCAGACTTAGAGAACATATGGTACCAGAAGTGATTTCAGCAAGCTAGCTAGACAACAGCAAGAGAAGAGAACTTAAACCAGACATTCGACCACGGATGGCCTCGCAGCATTCGGACCCTTCAGATACCAATCGGCACGACGGACCCAATCCAACCTCCACGCCTGCTCAAGACCACTGGTAATATGCATTCCAGTTGGAAACTTTTTATGCAACAGTTCAAAATATATCTAGAAGCTAAGGATCTAACCTCAGCGTCTGATACCTGGTAGATAGCCTTGCCCTTATCCCTGGCTGGGCCGCAGGCATTAGAAATATATCATTCCTTTACTGGCAGGGGAGGACAAGGGCAAGCTGGAAATAATCATCAAACAATTTGAAACGCACTGTCAATCTGAAGTCAATGAGATATTTGAAAGATTCAAGTTCACCAGGCGCTTGCCAAAACCGGGAGAATCTTTCAGCAGTTTTGTAACTGGTTTAAAATTACTAGCTCAATCCTGCAACTTTGAAAACTTCCGTGACTCCCTCATCAGAGACCAGATAGTCAATGGTATATCTGATGAGGGACTTAGAAAATCCTTATTAAAACTAAAAGACCTAACCCTAGAAACAGCCATGCAAAGATGCTCTACTTATGAAAAAAGCAAAGAAGAATATGAGGAGTTTACTTACCGGGACCAAGGCCTTCACCACGAGGTTGAGCCTGTCAAAATGGTGGCCCAGGCTTCCAGAAGGCGCTCCTCTAGCGGCAATCCCGCGTACGTGAACCTGGATGCAGGCCACACGCATGCGCAGTTCTCCTGAAGATTCGACACGGAAGAAAGGCCTACTGGGCATGCGCGAGCGTGGAGGAACAGCGTCATGACGTGTCCCTGCTGCGGACACACCCACTTAAAAGGGCAATGTCCAGCTTCTGGAAAACAATGTTTAAAGTGTGGCAAATACAACCACTTTATTATTGCCCCTCAACTGGGAAAATGAATTGGGTACTCTAAATTTAAAAAAAATAAAAAAATAAATACGGTTTGAAACTGAACCAGGCAAAATGCACATTTGCGCAGGAGTCTGTAACCTTTTTGGGTGACACCATATCATCTCAGGGCGTCAGCACTGATGAGGCGAAAATCGCTGCAATCTGGACCATGAAGACTCCACACGACAAGAAGGCGGTGCTACGATTTCTGGGCTTCGTTAATTTCCTCGGCAGGTTCATCCCAAACCTGTCCACACGGACGGCAGCTTTACGCAATCTCCTACGAGAGACCACTGCGTTTGAGTGGACACAACATCACCAAAATGAATGGGTGGATCTCAAACAGCAACTAACAAGGGCACCGACCCTTGCTTTCTTTGACGCAACCAGACCCACCAAGATCTCCACTGACGCCAGCCAGGATGGGATTGGCGCCGTTCTCCTCCAACAGGACGACCAGTCTGACTGGGTCCCGGCGGCATACCCGTCCAGGGCCATGACCCCAACTGAGTGCAGATATGCACAGATCGAAAAAGAATGTCTCGGACTCCTCACTGGGATTCTGAAGTTCCATGACTATGTGTACGGCCTGCCCACGTTCATAGTGGAAACCGACCACAGACCGTTGGTCCATATCATAGACAAGGATCTAAATGACATGACACCTCGTCTGCAGCACATCATGATGAAGCTGCAACAGGATGATTTCACCCTAATATACACCCCGGGACGAGTCCTTGCCATCGCCGACGTACTGTCCCGATCAATTGGCACTGACAACGCAGCATCAGCCCCTATCAGAGAAATCGAGGCCCAAACACAGTTATGCACGGAGAATTTGCCTGCTACAGATGAGAAGCTTTGCCTCATCCGACAGGAGACGCAGAAAGATGCAACCTTACAGAGGGTGCTGCACCTACTCCAGCACGGTTGGACCAGGGGACAATGTCCACAATTTCAGAATGTCAATTGATGTTGACGGCCGGCTGCTACGCAATGCGCAGATTGTGATTTCGGCCACACTCCGCGCTGAGATGCTACGTAAGATTCATGAAGGCCACTTCGGCATTGAGAAATGCAAAAGGTGAGCATGACAGGCTGTGTACTGGCCCAGCATGAATCAAGACATAACGGACATGGTCATGTCATGTGACACCTGTCAAAGACATCAACCCGCATAGTATAAAGAACAAAAGTGGGCATTGACCTATTTCATGCCACAGGGCGTGATTACGTCTTGATCATGGACTATTACTCAAACTATCCGAAGGTACTGAAACTCCATGATCTCACGTCTTCATCTGTCATCAAGGCGTGCCGGGAGACATTCTCGCGACATGGAATCCCGCGTGTGGTGATGTCAGATAATGGTCCCTGTTTCGCGAACTGGGAATGGAAAGAGTTCTCAGATCGATACAGCTTTCGGCATGTAACGTCCAGTCCGCGCTACCCACAGTCAAATGGGAAAGTGGAAAAGGGTGTCCACATGGTTAAACGGCTTATTAGCAAGGTAACAGATTCACGCTCAGACATCAACCTAGCGCTGTTATCCTACCGAGCAACCCCATTGAGCTCAGCACTGTCGCCAGCGCAGATGCTCTTTGGCAGGAACATCTGGACAACCTGACCGGCGGTTCAATTCCGAGACCCTGATTAACGCTCTGGTACTCGACAGAACATGGGTACGACGGTCCAAACAAAAACAATACTACGGTCAACATGTGATCCCACTCAAGCCACTGAACATGGGCGACATCGTCAGGATCAGGGACCCAGAAGGCGGATGGTCTGAGCCAGCCACGGTGATCAGGCAGGAGGCACCGCAGTCCTACATTGTCAAGCCGTCAGCGGGAGTACTCTTTCGCCTTAACCGCCGGGATCTGTTAATGCTTCGGCCTACAAAGCCGGTGTTTCCCACACTGGACTTGACCAAGTCCATTAGTCCACAGGACGTTCCGAGCCAGCCAATGCCAGACAGTACTCTTGATGACATCAGACCGTCATCCCCATCTCCACTGTTACGACGCTCCAGCAGAAGCCATAAGATCCTGCAATGCACCTTGTAGATGGTACACACGGGTGCCACTGTTCGTCGGTGATGCAGGGGGTGAATGTGGCTGGGGTGCCAATCAAGCGGGGCTGCTTTGTCCTGGATGTCGTCGAGCTTCTTGAGTGTTTTTGGAGCTGCACTCATCCAGGCAAGTGGAGAGTATTCCATTACACTCCTGACTTGTGCCTTGTCGATGGTGGACAGGCTTTGGGGAGTCAGGAGGTGAGTTACTCTTCCAGGATTCCTAGCCTCTGACCTTTTGTAGTCACATTATTAATATGGCTAATCCAGTTCAGTTTCAGGTCAATGGTAACTCCCAGGATGTAGACTGACTCCTAAACGACCCTCTTATAGACTGACCTCATTAACACTACACCGCTGTATGCTTTGCCCGATGCCGGTGTTTATGTAGTTACATTGTGTGCCTTGTGTTGCCCTATTATGTATTTTCTTTCATTTTCTTTTCATGTACCTAATGATTTGTTGTGCTGCTCGCAGAAAAATACTTTTCACTGTACCTAGGTTCACGTGACAATAAACAAAATCCAAATCCAGATTGTGGGGGATTTGGCGATGTTAATGCCATTGAATGTCAAGAGTCAATGGTTAGAGTCCCTCCTATTGGAGATAATCATTGCCTGGCACTTGTGTGGTGCGAATGTTACTTCCCACATGTGAGCCCATGTATGGATGGATGTTGTCCAGGTCTTGTTGCATTTGGACATGGAACCAGTTTGAGAGAGCTCTCCCAATTTTGGCATAACCCCCCAGATTAAGGAGGACTTTACAGGGTTGATAGGGCTGGGTTTGATACCGGTGTCTTGCTAAGCCATTTGAGAGGGCAAATCAGAATACAGCAGATGTTCCTCCCTAAAAGACATCAATGAACCAGATATTTTTTTAAATTTTGTATTTTAAAAAAATATTTCTTTTTCCAATTAAGGGGCAATTGAGCGCAGCCAACCACCTAATCAGCACATCTTTGGATTGTGGGGGTGAAATCCACGCAGACATAGATTATAGAAGATACATATAGAAGGATGCCATTCGACCCATCGAGTCTGCACCGACCCACTTCAGCCCTCACTTCCACCCTAACCCCTAACCTTTGTGGTCACTCAGGGCAATTTAGCATGACCAATCCACCTAACCTGCCTATACAAAATCCACACGGACAGTGACCCAGGGCCGGGATTTGAACCCAGGTCCTCAGCGCCGCAGTCCCAGTGCTAACCACTGCGCCACATGCTGCCGCAGATGGGTTTTTATGACAATCGATAATGGTTTCATGGTTTACATTAGACTCTCAATTACAGACTTTTTTTTTAACCATTGAATTCAAATTTCACCATCTCCCATGGTGGGATTTGAACCTGGTACCCACTCGCCACCTGGCTATTAGTAGTCCAGTGACAATGCCACTATGCAACTGCCTCCCCATATGACAAGTGACAAGTAACGTTCATGCCACAGAAGTGCCAGGCAATGACCATCTCCAACAAGAGGGAGAATCTAACCTTCGCCTCTTGACATTTAAGGGCGGTACCATCGCTGAACCCCCTGAAAAAAAAGACAGATATTTATAGAGCACTTTTCATGAGCACTACATGTCTTAAAGTATAGCTTGAAGTGTGTTCACTGTTGCATACAGGAATATAGGAACAGCAGCAAATCTGCCCATAGTCAGTTGCCTCAAACAGTTAATGACCAGATAGTCTGCTTTTGTGATGTTAATTAAGATTAAGATCGCTCTGATTCTAATAAGGGGCCTTGCTCTGATTGCTCTGTTGGGAGATGTAAAGACCCCGTGTTGTTTTAGAGTGTGCTGTGCTGAGGTTGGGTTTTAACATCTTTTTTTTAAATATAAATTTAGAGTACCCAATTCATTTTTTTTTGCCAATTAAGGGGCAATTTAGCATAGCCAATCCATCTAGCCTGAGCAGCACGGTGGCACAATGGTCAGCACTGCTGCCTACGGCACTGAGGACCCGAGTTCAATCCCAATCCCGGGTCACTGTGTGGAGTTTGCACATTCTTCCCATGTCTGCATGGTTTCACCCCCACAACCCAAAGATGTGCAGGTCAGGTGGATTGGCCACGCTACATTGCCCCATAACTGGAAAGAAATAATTGGTTACTCTAAATTTATTTGACAAAGATGTTTTTCAAATGGATGAATTCTGTGGTGATAGAGCATTGTAACAGAGAAAATGCATTAATACAGCACTTCACACAACCTCGAAATATCCCAAAGCACTTTATAGCTAATTAAGTACTTGTAAAGCATAGTCACTGTTGTATTGTAGGAAATATAACAGCCACTTTGTGCACAGCAAAATCCCACAAAGCATTAAGGTGTTGACCAAATAATCCTCTTGGTCATTTTGATTGAGATATAAGAATTCACCAATCCCTCCTTCAGAATAATGCTGTGGGATCTTTCACATCAACTGGATGAGGATATACGTCTTAAAGACTCACCTGAAAGATGGCACCTCCAACACTATAGCACTCCCTCAGGGTGGCACAGTGGTTAGCACTGTTGCCTCACAGTGCTAGGGACCCGGGTTCAATTCCGACCTTGGGGTCACTGTCTGTGCAGAGTCTGCACATCCTCCCAGTGTCAGTGTGGGTTTCCTCCGGGTGCTCCGGTTTCCTCCCACAGTCCAAAGCTGTGCAGGTTTGGTAGATTGGCCGTGCAAAACTTCCCCTTAGTGTCATGATCAATGCATGGGGCTACGGGGATAGGGTGGGGGAGCAGGCCTAGATACTGTCATGTGAGAGTACCTTTAAGAAATGGATGTTTAGAAAAATATCTATAGTGGATGTACCTTTAAGTAATGGGTGTTTATCAGCGATGTCAGAGTGTGGGTGGAGCTGGGCTGTCTGCTTTTACTTTCGCTTTAGGCTGTTTGCTACAGGGGGTGTTTAGTTTCGTTTTAGATTTGGAAAAGCGGCAATCACAGCAAGATGTGTATGAAAATCTGTAAGCTTATGAATGTTCATTTGATGATTTCAAAGTGGTAACTGTTCTCAGTAGTGAAGTTAAAACTGATGTCTTTCTGTAAAGAGGGTTCTTTTTGTCTTATGGATGTTGCAAGGAAAGATTAAGAGTTACTTAGAGAGTACGGTATTCTTTGGGGGATTTATTGGTGTTGATAGTTGTTAAGATGTTTACTGTGGGTTTATAAAGTGTTAACTGGTTTCGTAATAAACAAGTGTTTTAATTTAAAAGTACTGTGGATTTCTGTTGCATCACACCTGCAAAGTAGGGCCGTGTGCTCCCCATAACCACAATTTATTCAAAGTTGTGGGTCAGGTGAACTCTATGATCACTTTGGGGCTCTCTAAACCCTGGCCCATAACAATACAGTGCTCTTTCGGAGGGTTGGTGCAGCCCCAATGGGCTGAATGGTCTTCTTTTGCACTTGATGAATTCTACTGTACTGGCATATCAGTCTGAATTAGATGCTCAAGTCACTGCGGTGGAACTTAAGTCAGAAGGTTTTGGATTCAAGAGGCAAGTGTGCCACCCACCGAGACCTGACTGGTTCAGCCCAATTATCTCCATTCTTTTTGATATTGTTGACTTGTTTCTTTATCTTTGTAACCAAACTGTCTGGAAAAGTACCCCTTAAACCTGATGACAGTGCTTGTAGATGCAGGCGAGAAACACTAGACTGGTTAACCAAAGTGTTGACAGAAACACAAATAAAAAGTTGAAATTCATATAACTTTATTAAAATTCATAATTTACACAGATAGCAACCAGTTGCCATTCACACACTCTAAATCTTTACCAGTCTCAATCTGTCAGTCGATACTGGGATATTGCACTCTTAACCAGTCTGTATTCTTTTACTAAAGTGCATAGTTAACCTCAACTTTATTAGCCATTTCTAGCAATGTTCTGGCCGTTGTAAACAAGTATCAGACTAGCTTGCTTTCCACTACTTAATATTAATTTTTGAGCCTCACTGGAAGCAATATGGCCTTCACAAGCACTGCCCAAATTGCTGTGGTATTATTTAAGGTAAAAGTATCAGAATATCAATATGAAGACGCATCAATATATTTCTGCAACAAAATCAATAGTTTTCACTCTCAAGTACATTTAGAATACAATGTAATCTCCCATTTTAAGCATCAGGAAATAATTTATTTATGTCTAGAAATGCAGATATTTGTCTCACGTGAGGAGTAAAAAAAACAAACCAAACTCCAGTTGCGGTGATTCCGCCAAAGCTGAGCTGTTGCTTAGTATTAATATTGACGCTCAAAATGGCCGACATTATTGATTGACACTCTCCAACTTTCCCCTGCACAAACCAGTTTCTGACACAATTAAGTCATAATTAACCTTCTGCAAGAGTATAGATTGAGGGAGCGTGTCCCAAAATTAATAACTGCACACTTAAAAAGAAAAACAATTACAATAAACTTCACAAAAACAATAAAAAGAAAGTGTTGTTCTTAAGCTTTTTGGATTTCCACTTGTATTTATAAAAGCGAATATGAAATTGAATGCTATATGTTATAAAGAATATTTGTTCAATTTTCGTCCATATGTTGGCCAGCAGATATATGGTGAGAGGAGCATAAGTCTTTATCCTTGTTAATGCAATTTTTCCTTCGCTCTTAATGTCTGTTGGCACAAGTGTCTCTTTGGCACCATTTGATCCTGCAACCAGGAGAACGGCTGTTATTTCTGAAATGTTGCCCCAAAGATGTCTTCATGATATCGCTTCTGGTTCTGTTAAATAAAAGGAGAGATTGGAATTAATACAAATTAAATGACTATATAGGACAATGAACTATGATATTATTGTGGAGAAGTGTTGCTGTGATTGTACTGTAAAAGTGTTTTACAACTATCTGAGTCCCATTTCATCTTTGGAATGGCTCCTGTGCACCCATTTAATCTTGTAATAAGTACAATGTAGTCCATGAGAAATCTTATTTCCATTGATTAATTCCAGATCCTATAATTTGGGAGTCTCAAAGCTTTCTTGTCCATCAGTCGCTAAGCTTCCTGCACCTTGGTAAGTGGGACATGTGTGTTCTAATCGGGCAAAGACAAATTATTTAAAAAAAATAAATTTAGAGTACCCAATTACTTTTTTCCAATTAAGGGACAATTTAGCATGGCCAATCCACCTAACCTGCACCTCTTTGTGTTGTGGGGGTGAAACCCACCCAGACGCGGGGAGAATGTGAAAACTCCACACAGACGGTGACCCGGGGCCGGGATCGAACCTGGGTCGACAGCGCCGTGAGGCAGCAGTGCTAAACACTGTGCCACCGTGCCGCCCAGGCAAAGATACATTCTACCCGAATGCCACTCTCAAGTCATTCAACTTGCAGAGTTGGTGATAGGTTTCTGTACCTGTCAGTTACGAGACTAACCAAAAATAAAGGTTTCTTGGACTCTTACTGTATGTATTGGTATAGAATATGTAGGTGGGGAATGCGTATTCAGGCAGTCTTTCAGGAGAGAGATTCCTTGCCCCAGACCTACCTTCAGCGTTGTGAGGAACTCTTCCGCATCCTCGATATTCATGCCACCTTGCTTAGCAATAATGTCTTTTAGGGTTTCAGTGACATCTTGCGCCATCTTGATTTCACCACAGATGTATATGTGCCCATTCCCTTCATGCAACACCTTGTAGACTTCAGATGCCAGCTTTTCCCGAAGAATATCTTGTACATAAGTCTGGTGGGATGGAAGCAGACACAGGAATGTAAGAATACATCAACATAGCATTAAAGTGAAAATAGGACCTTGTATTTGCATAATGCCTTGCGTATTCCTACTCAGAGCATAAGAAATAGAAGCAGGAGTACGCCACATAGTTTCTCAAGCCAGCTCCGCCATTTAATTAGATCGTTGGTTGACCTCCTACTTTCTCTTCCTGTAGTTTGATTATTTCAATGCTCCCCAAAAATCCATCAATCTCAATTTTGATTATATTCAATGATTGAGCATTTACAACCCATTGGGGTAGAGCATTCCAAAGATTTCATGATGTCCTTCACTGAATTACTTTTTGACATGAGGTCATTGTTGTTTTGTAAGCAAGGGGTAGTCACTTTGGGCATCGCACAGGCATTTGTTGATTCAGGTTCCCTGCAGTCGTACCTGGGCTCCTCTTGGACATGCAAGCTCTTTAGTTCCACCAGAAGTGCAAAGCGAGCCAAAAACGGTCAGCAATTTTTCTCCCCCCCCCCCCCCCCCAAAAAAGGGAGGAGCATGCGGAAGAAAAATGGGAGAGGGGAGGAGACTGACTGAGTCAGAACCAGCCAGTTATCAGATGGATAACTAATGAATTTGTTTGTGACGGTTCTGGTTGAAGGATAAATGTTGGCTGGGAAACAGGGAGACTTCTCCTGCTCTTTATTTCATAGTGACAATGTTAAACTGTTGTAAGAAGACCTTTCCCACTCGCAAAGGTACTGATCATTCCTGGGGTATGGCATTAGAAGCCCCCCAGTATGTCAGCCAAGTGGGTTAGCTAATTGGATCCTCGCAGGTCAGCACGCCTCAGTGCTGCACCATTGCCTGTCAGGAAGTCCATGGTGGTTTAAACATAACTAAAAACATATTTGCACTGTTGACTGGCAAGTGGTTTAAATCACCTTTTGTTTGCCTGGTTCTCTGGAGTAGGCTGTATAAACTCCCTTCAGGATGCCTCTATCTTTAAGTGCAAGGGTTTCTTCTTTGTAAATGTGATCCATTCCTGAGTTCCGACATCCAAACACCAAAGTCATGGGACCAGCTTTGATTCCTAAAATGTCATGGAAAAAAAAACCAGTCAAATTGAATGGAAATCCAGCCTCAAGCGTATCGACGACAGTATTTGAGAACGTGAGGCATCAGTTTAAACACCTGATCGATCACTGCGAGGATTGGGTGGGGGTGGGGGTTGAGATGAGAATGTTGGCGAAGATCATTGTTACGGTTTGAATGAGGTGAATGGGCTGTTCTGGGATGGTAGTTAAGATTTTGAGCAATAATGTCCAGGGAATGGTGTTGGCTGCCTCCCAGAATTCTGAGGAGTCACAGCCACATATTGAAACAGTTAGCAGAAATCTGGGAATTGGCACAGCATTGGACTGTCCTGTGCCAAAGTAATTTCCTCTCAATTCCCCTGTTTTCCCCCCCTCTCGTTGCTGTTTCCTGAAAACAATTTTCCCTTTTTTATTAAGACAGGACTACGACACATCATCATCGGTTGCCTAGGCAATACTCACGACCTGTCGTGAGTGAGGCAACGGCGATCACTGTGAGCCGTGGGCTTTCTGCATTTATGCAGTTGGTAACTGTGATTGGCTACTGCGGGCAGCCAACAGCAGTACTTTATTACATGTCGACTGGTGCAGGAATTGGAGGAAGGCGTAGCAGGCATTTGAACATACCTCGTTTCTCAAAGTCGTGCTGTCGCTGTTGCCAGAAGCTTCTATATGGGGCAATTCCTGTTCCTGGGCCGACCAGTATGCAGGGTTTCAATTGGTTCTTTGGAAGATGGAAACCTGCAGTGCTGGAATGGAGGTGTGAAAGCGTTGATTATTTTTAAGCCATTTTGCTGCCAGCGTATTTAGCAGTTTATGAGCGTGCAAAGCACAATTTCAAAGCATGGGATCCAAGTAACCTACCTGCGCACGTAACACGGAACCAGTTCACCGGTTTCCATTGTGTTGAACCAGGTACTGCAAACTCCATGATGCATGGGGCCTTGGTCATCTAAATACAAAGAAAAATCTTAGTTTGCACATTTCAGTAATGTTCACCTATAACCTATCCAAAGCAAGTCGGAATGCGGATACCGCAATGTGACTCCCTGAAACCTTGGTGCGCCATAGATTATGTTGCGTTTCCTGATGACCAATGCACGAGTTTAATTTCTAATTCACGTGAAAGTAGCTCCGATTCATTTGGAAAAAGCGAAAGAGCTTTTTCACGTGCAGAGTTCAAATGCCAGATTATTTATCCATGTTGCTAATGGAAGTGGAAACTGCTCTATTAGTCTTCCCCTGAATCAAATCCCCCCCCCCCCCCCCCCTCTTATGTCTCCTGGTTGGAAACTTCTCTAGGGTTTGAACCAACCCAATTCTCACCCCCCCCCCCCCCCCCCCCCCCCCCCAACCCCTGGCCCAGTGACCCAGGCCCATTTAAGACAAGACCCACATGAAATCTGACTGTCTTCACCTCTTGTCTTGTAGTTCACCACTGCAACGGTCAGGTGGATTTCTCCCGGGTTCATATCCAAGGACGAACTGATGGAGTAATATCTGGGCTTCAGCAGCATTAGCTGAGTGAGGAGGAACAAAGCTGGACATTGAATGGATGGAAATTCCTCTAGGATCTCCAGGATGGTGGGGTTGTGGAAGGATTTCCACTTCTCGTACTCCTGAGAATTCTGGGGAGGAGCAACAACGCAGGATTAAATATTAAATGGTTTAAAGCATAGTCTGAGACACAAAATCTATCTGTACTGCTTCTATATAAATGAATCTTTAACAGTTGCCTTCACAAAATTCAGACTCTGTAACCTACACCCCACGAGCAAAATCTATGTTCCAGGGAATTGTATATCATTTGGGCTCTGTAGGCCCAACTAGTCTGTTCCTTCTTCACCAACGTTTGATCATTCACTCACCTGTCCCTGCATTCTCTCTCATTTATTCTCCCTCCCAATCTAATCCTAATTGTGCCGGTTTCCTATCTCGCCAGGACAATGTGAAACTGAATTCAACAAATCTGGCAGTTTGTGTATCAGAATCAGAAACAATTGCGGTCAGTTTTAACCGGGTTTGCCAGGTAAGAATCCAATCGGAATTGTAGCTGGTTTCACAACCTCCTCCTCCCCACCACCCCTCAACCACAATGGAGTATGAGGGCATAACACCAGCATTGTATCTAATTCCGCAGTTTCTCAATGTGTGGCTTATGTTAAAAGCTGCTCCCAGAGACTGGGATTGCTGGATTGTTATAAAAAACCCCAACTAGCTCACTAGTGTCTCTCGGAGGAGGGGTCCTGCCGCACCTACTTGGTCTGACCGACATGGGGCACACACTTGGCCATTTTTCTAATTGCCCTGTGTGAAACCTTGCTGCGCTCAAATGAGCTATTGTGTCGCCTGGTAATGACCACACTTCAAAAGCAATTTCAACTGCTTGTGAGGTGGGACATGTGGCTGATCCATTGTCTGTCCGCCTGTGCCCACGGTTAAACTGACCCCTGTATAGGAGGCCGATGACAACAGCGTTGACGCTCACCTGGCCTAGTTCCAGCAGTCGGTTCTTCTCTGCCTCATCCGTGGCCAACTGGGCAATCTTCTTCAGGAGCTGTTGACCAGGTGGGGTGGTGATGTCCAGGAAGTGGGTAAAGGCTTGCGAGAGGCTGCAGGCTGGTATTCGCTCATCCATTTTCCAGTCTGTGGGCAGCAAAGAACTGTCCTGTCAAATCGTCTAAAACACCCAGGACAGAAACAGATTTGAAATCGCCCCCCCCCCTCTTATTTCAGGAGAATTAAAAGAGCACAAGATCCAAAAGCCAAACGGCCGTGTAGATCTGGGGATGGGGGCTAGGGGTCCTCATCTGAGCCACTTTAGGAGGCCCCGAGATAGAACTGGAGAACTGAATTATTTATGTAAAAGAGAGTCAAAATTTAACCCAGCCACGTGACTGAAGGTGAAGATCGCACTGTGTAAAGTCTAGCAGAGGGGCTTATGTCAGGGTCTTTTAATTGTATTGGTTTATCAATATCCCAAGGGAGCTAGCAAGAGAATGCAAACCCTTGAAAAGTATAACTTACCCTTCACACTATTGCCGTTGTTGACCTCCACTTGGATACAATGATGAGCACTTGGTGTTTCTTTGAGCCTTTTGATCAGGGCATTGACGAGGACTGCCTGATTCTGAGGGAAAACTCCAATATGCTCCCCCGGCAGGTATTGGAGTTCCTTGGAGTCCTTACAGGACAGCTCGATCAGTACGGTGGAGCGACTGTGATCAGAGAGACCCAGGTAAGTACATGGTAGTGAAGAACATGGAAAGAATTTTAAATGAAAATGCAACTGTTCTTTTAAGAACAAAATAGTAGGCCGCGTGTACCTGGATTTTGAGCTCTGCAGATTCTTCTTCAATTTGAACTTCATTGGCAGGATTTTCTTTCCTTGCATCTTGGAGAGAGCTGAGGAAATGAGAAGATCAATTATTCTAATCTGGCTGTCGAATGGTAATGTTGAATTGAAAAAAGATCGATACAAATGATGTTGGGTGGGTAATTATTGCAGCTCAAAGTCTGTAAGTGAGTGGATACCTGCACACAGATCCAGGGGCCTAGTTTCTGTGGCGAACCTGTATCTGCTGGGATCCCACACGTTACTATTGGTTGTTGACTTGAATTGACCGAGCTCCACCTTCCCTCGCACATTGAAGTCTTTGCAGGCCGTCTGTTAAAAGAGACAGAGAGAAGGGAACCATAAATGCTGTGCAAGTTGCATAACTTTTGACTGGTGGTCTTCAAGGGTGTAAGATGTTTACATGGGTGTGTATGGGACATCACAGCTGGTGTGCAAAGTACATGACTGATCATCAAAGGCACCAAAGTCGGTAGAAATAGCCGTTGCATATTTTCTGATAGCTGTTTCCAGTGACACCGAGCAGAGGGCCGCGGGCTTCATCAGAAAGTAAAGGAGAGAAAACCAAAACTCGGTGTAGTGGGGATGTTACTGGAATTGTACTGGAGAGAACATGAGTTCAAATCCCAGCAAGGTGGTTGGACAACTTTATATTTGGTTTACAAAAATCTGTAAACGTGGCTGTGAAATTGTCAGATCGCTTCAGAAAACCTGATTCTCCAATGCCTTTTATGGAAGGTAATCCACTCTCTTGTATGAAACTGCTACCAAGAAGGTGGCACATCACCCCCCCTCAGGGCTACCCGGGATAGACAATAAATGCCACGTTTTGTAGTGGTGCTGACATTCTCACATATATATATATTATATTATTATATATATATTATTACAAATCCCATTGATAATCACCCCAGTCCACACTTGGCTTTTTCGAAGGTGGTGGTTCCATAGGGAATAACCTGTTGTTCTTTAGTCTCAGCTGTTGGTAACACATGGGGGATTTCAAAGCTGGAAAGGGGCAAATAGGGGCTGGTTTAGCTCACTGGGCTAAACCTCGCTGGCTTTTAAAGCAGACCAAGGCAGGCCAGCAGCACGGTTCAATTCCCGGAACCAGCCTCCCCGAACAGGCGCCGGAATGTGGCGACTAGGGGCTTTTCACAGTAACTTCATTGAAGCCTACTCGTGACAATAAGCGATTTTCATTTCAAATAACAAGAGAGTGAAGACCGAACGGTAGCTATCTAATCTGAATTTTCAATTGAAGAGGCTCCAAAAGAGTCTAAAAATGCAGTGAAATGTTTCAGCTATTTTCTCCGAAGACCTCTTTTGCCAATTAGTCCCTCCCACCCCCCTCTCTCTACATTGACTCCCACCCAATAAGGAAGCAGGTAAACTTGATACATTATGCACCAATTAGCAGGAAGCATCTCCTCCACACAACCTCATCCCAAGTTAGCTTTCCACATCTTCAGCTTCCTTGAAAATAAGTGATCACTTTGCCAAACCCAAACGGCAACCCACCTTGAATGTGGTGATGGCCCAGTCTACAAAGGATTCCTCCTGTCCTCCAAGCTCATCTCCTTCTCCTGTTTCGGACATTCGAGTTGCCCCAAGCTGTTTCAGCTTCTTATCAATTGAATGGGCGAAAGCACAGAACTGTGGGTACATGCGGGAGCCAAGTCCAAAGATGGCATACCTGGAAATCAAAATTGCATAAGACGTCAAATCAACTTTTAGTTTCGAAGAACCAGGTTCTGTTTGTAAACGTAAAGCTGCACATTTTATAACCTGTAGACCTGCTTTACCATCTCCTCATGTTATGCCATACATCTGAATCACCTGTGCTCTCGGGTAATTTGTCTATATATTTATATATAATAAATATATCCATTATGTACACTTGCGTGCTGCTCTTGGCCTGACTATGCTACAGCAGTTAAGATCGTCTTGCCTGCTCTTTTCCTTTTTATCCACCCTGATGGATTTTCGCAGATAACATGGCAGACAAACGTGTTGTTTGAGGAAATCATGGACAGACTGTTACATTTCAAAATTAGGGCAGATCGCGGGTACACTAATGAGCCAGTAACGGCTAATGCCAAGGCCACCCATCCTGAACTTAACAACGCACTACAACATAAATAGGAACAGATGGACAGGAATGTAATTCAGTGTGGATTTCAAATTGTGGTGGAATGTCTGTTTTGGCCTTAATCTTTAATTATGGGGCAGCACGGTAGCACACGTGGCAGCACGGTAGCACAAGTGGATAACACTGTGGCTTCACAGCGCCAGGATCCCAGGTTCAATTCCCCGCTGGGTCACTGTCTGTGCAGAGTCTGCACGTTCTCCCCGTGTCTGCGTGGGTTTCCTCCGGGTGCTCCGGTTTCCTCCCACAGTCCAAAGACATGCAGGTTAGGTGGATTGGCCATGATAAATTGTCCTTAGTGACCAAAAAGATTAGGAGGGGTTATTGGGTTACGGGGATAGGGTGGAAGTGAGGGTTTAAGTGGGTCGGTGCAGATTCGATGGGCCGAATGGCCTCCTTCTGCACTGTATGTTCTGTGTTCTATAAACCGACAAAAATAATGCCTGATATTCTCTTAATTGATGGCATACTCTTTTCTTGAAAGACTGAATGTGCATTTATATAGCCCCTCTCAAAGGGTCTCGGGGCAACTGTAAAAGTTTCACTATCCAACGGATTCCTTTTTGACGGGCAGTCACAGTTGTTACGTGGGAAAACGCAGCAGCCAATTTGTACGCAGCAAGATCCCATGAACAGTGACGGAATACGTGAACAGATGTTGGTCGAGGAATAAATGTTGGCCGGAACACAGAAGCTTCAACCCTGTTCTGCATTAGCCTAGGTTGTCCGTGAAATCTTCTGATTTAACAGTGGGAGTGCCAATAGCCAAACCGTGCTGATACATGTAGTAAATAGGGCTGTAAAACTGAACATGTGTCACTATGCTTACCTGAATTGATATGGTTTCAATGGCTTCTTGGTAAACAAAGATTTCTTAAACACCTGTAACAGAAAAAAATACATATTTTAATTAGAAAAATAGATAGTGCGCCATTTACCAAATACCAAAGGTTTATTGAGAGAATTTATAACATTCCCCCAGGAGTTTTTAAAAAAAAAACAATTGTTCACTTCCAATTTGATATGAAATCCTATCCCAGACTCGTGTCCTGTTGTACCTTTTGGGTAATTAAATACTTTATTGATCTATCTTGCCTCTCCCTCACAGTTAATTCCATTCAGAAAGAAAATGGCCCATTCTTGAAACGAACCATAATGCACAGTCTCTGACCCATCCATTTAACCTGGTGCGCACCTTTCGGCTCAGTTCTCCTGACTCACAAGATTGCCCTATGCCAGTTAGACTGGTGTTTAGTAAATGCTGGTGCCCCCAAACAACCAGATTCTGACTTTGGTTTTGACTGCATGCCATTTAGTCAAAGCCCAGATGAGATGAACTAATTTGACTCGATCTAAGTAAATCTGTTTCTTTTGTGTTGGGAATTGCTTAGCGGTTGAGCCATTTCTCCAATAACACACTGCTTACCTCTCCATTTCCGGGCGAATCTCCATTTCCAAAGGTACTCGTCACCACTAAGACCAGTGATTCTTTGCTCAGGTTATTCAGATCATAATCATCCATGCAGACAACCTATTAGTGAAGAACATCACATCCAATAAACCATTAGGGCCACAATGGATGAAAAGAATGACTTTAAAAGCCGAATCAATCCTTCAAAGTCCTTTATTGTGAATGTGTCAAAAGTGGTCCAGCATATATACAAACAAGTAAGAGCAATGTGGTTAATACTAATAGTGCCACAACCAGGTGAGCTGTAGGGAATGGAATACTGCCCCAACAGCAACACTGGCCCCTTGCAGGTCAGGTGTAGCAGAGAGAGGATTAAATTCCCTCAATTCTGCCTGATTACCATCTCAGAAGAGTGCTTCCGCTTCCCACATTAGGCATCTTTATGGGCATGTTTGAAGATTGCCCAGAGTGACTTTGATATAGTAACAAGGCGTGTTGGGAGCGGAGGTGAGGTGTCATGTTTCTACAGGGATACAAGGTGCGTACAATGACCGCTGCTGTTCCTGGATTACAAAAGTGACCTCGCTTGAAAAATAACCCTTTGGCTGTAAAGTGCGCTGGGGCACCTTGACATCATGAAAGGTGTCACATAAATCTAAGCCCGTCTTTCTTCTCTTTATTTACCTTGGCATCGAAGGCACCGTTGAACAATGTACGCAGCTTTTTGGCCAAGGTTTCGGACTTCCCCGTTTCTGTGGCGTACAGAATCGTTGCCTTTGTTCTCTTGGCCATTGTCTTCCGCATCAGGACAGAGCTGAATAAAGCAGCCCTGGAAGAGACAGCAACGGTATTCAATATTTAACAATCACTTCAGGTCCCTAAATGACTTAGCTCTGGTACATTTTTGTTTTTTTTTATTTAAGAAAGGTCTGTGAAGACAACACCAAAACTGAAATGAATAGAAGACAAAAAAAAACAAATCAAGAGATAGTATCGGAGCAACTTTGGGTTTTAGACTATAGGACGAAGGATAGGCCAAAGGTGAAGAGCCTAACGAGGCAAATTGAGGTTCTAGGAATGAGCGAGTTAGTGTAAATACCACAGCAACGTTCAATTGGAGCACTCTGAGTAAAGGAAAGCGTGGAAAAAGAAAATCCATTTTATGAAGAACGAATGTTTTTGCCTCACTTACAGTGCTAAATGTTTGAATGTGATCTCATTCTTCTTCGGTCTTTTGCTTTCATCGTGCCAGACGTGTGTTTTCCAAGCATCAACCTATGATTATAGAACATTGACAGGAGATTAACATCAATAGGAGGTTAGATTATGCGATATTGCCTCAACGCTGAACAAACGTTATCTTTCAGTTTCAGGACAAGTTGCAGTTCGTGAACATGGAGCAGGAGGAGTCCCTGGAATCCGCTCCAACAGCCAATAGGATCACAGCCTAGTTTCTACCTCAATTGCAGTTTTGCATTCCATCTCTCAATTCCCTTTTGTGCCCAAAACTATGATAATCTTAGCCTTAAATATGCACAACACCCGAGTATTTGCAGTGTATGGGTTAGAGGTTGGGTTCATTCTTTGTGGTTCTGTGTGATAACATTGGATTAATGCACAACAGGACTCCAATCCTGATCCAATGGGCAAAGACATCAAATTACTATCAGGAATGGTGACTGAAAGTGGAAATCAGGGCATATTACTTTCCTCCTTACCCTGGAGGTATCGAGGCCTAATATATAGCACTCCTATGGACATCACAAATAACTGACACCATGGTGGCAGTGGTTAGCACTGATGCCTCACAGCGCTAAGGACCCGGGTTCAATTCTGGCCTTGGGTGACTGCGGAGTTTGCACTTGCTCCCAGTGTGTGCGTGGGTTTCCTCCGGGTGCTCTGGTTTCCTCCCACATTCCAAAGGTGTGCAGGTTAGGTGGATTGGCCATCCTATATTGCCCTTTAGTGTCCAAAGATGTGTAGATTATGTGGGGTTACAGGGATGGGCAGTGGTGTCAGCCTAGGTAGGGTACTCTTTCAGATAGTGTAGACTGGATGATTGAAAGGTTCTCCTTTTGCAATGCAGGAATTCTATGTCCTAAGATCAGCTATATCAGAACAGGAACTTGGGAAATGGATGATCTTCTTGGCTCTATTTGACAGAGCCATTTACCAAAACTTAACCAGTGGTTCCGCAAGCTTTTGATTTTATTACAAGGAGGTAATTACCTGGTAATAAAAGAAGGGGCTGAGGATGTAGTTCAATATCTCCTGATGGAACACTCGTGTGATGCTGCCAGAGATTGGTGGAACAAGCCAGACCCAGTCCCCAGGGCAGCCTCCTCTCAGCCGGAACTCATTCTCCATGTGCTTCATGAAGGATTCTGCAGCCGTGTGGTGGTCCATAATCGTCACATTCTTTTTCTGCAACGAGATAATTACATCATGTAATCAAAGTTCCAGCCTGTGGGAACTTAATACGAATTGACGGAAAATCATGTGAACATCTCTACAGAGCATGTTGGCGTAATTATCCCAAATCTATCTTTAAGGCAACATGATTTATTTTGTACACTAATTCCCAGAACAGTGAAGAGCTACTTTGTCTTATTGGTCAGTTATGCTTTGTGGAAATTGAACTTTAAATATCTACTTTCGTGGGATAAAGCATCACCTCTTGAGGACAAATGTTAAATGTCCTGTATGTTGGGGGATTACAAGTTGCGGGAGAGGGTGGGAATTCAGCTTTTCTGGGAAGGGCTGATGCTTATAGGCGGCACGGTAGCACAGTGGTTAGCACTGTTGCTTCACAGTGCCAGGGACCGGGTTCAATTCCCAGCTTGGGTCACTATCTGTGCAGAATCAGCACGGGTTCCCTCCGGGTGCTCCGGTTTCCTCCCACAAGTCCCGAATGATGTGCTATTCGGTGAATTGGACATTCAGCATTCTCCCTCCCTGTATCCGAACAGGTGCCGGAGTGTGGCGGACTAGGGGATTTTCACAGTAACTTCATTGCGGTGTTAATGTAAGCCAACTTGGGGCACTAATAAAGAAAAGGGGATGATGAGCTCTTCATCCACTCATAACAGCGATGCTATTAAGTGACATTATGTGGTCAGTTTTCTCAATTTTCATGGGCTCTTCTGGTATCTTCTATCAGAAGGGCCAACAAGGAATGCCAACTTATAATTCCAAAGCTTTCAGTCTGCATCTCCAATCAGGAGAAAGTACTGAAATGTGCCCTAATGAAGTGATCAAATTCTACTTTTGAGTTAGTTTTGCTTCAGGTTCAGGTTTCATTTCAAATTTGTTCTTGGCCAATTGCTTTGATTCTCTTCAAACGATTGGCTTCGATAATAAGTGATGATGAAAATCCTCTCAGAAATCTTCTAATAGGATATTGAATCATTTATTTAACAGGCTGGTGTTCTTTTTGGAGTTTTCTGAATGTAATACAGTCGCTCAAGTCCACTAACGTATGTTATTTTTAAGGAGATTGTCTTGACATAGAGCATCACGTTGTTTCCCTCACCTGGAAGCTGTAGAGGACGGCAATATTGATCTCCACCACTACTTGGTCTTTCCATAGAGATGCCAGATTGTTTGTTTCTAATCCCATTTTCTTTCCCACTTCCTGCGTTGTCAAAAGAATGGACAAGGAATTAAATTCAACCAAACTTAGAAATTGAAGACACATTCCCTAAGCCCTTCTACTTTTTACATTGGTGGAAAAAAAAAATCACATTTGTTAATTTATTTTAATAGCTCCTCCATTCTGTCTTTACGTGTGGACAATTATTAGGGGGTCTGAGTTTGCAGTCTGTACAATGTATTACTTTGATTTTAGAGAGGCAAATAATGGGGGCATGGGGGGGGTGGGGGTGGAAAAGAGTACACAATGGCAAGTTGTTTCTTAACTGTTTCACTCCAGGCTTCTTTATCACACACATTAATAAAACCATAAGACCATAGATATAGGAGCGGAATTAGGCCACACGGCCCATTGCATCTGCTCCGCCATTCAATCCTGGCTGATATTTTTTCATCCCCATTCTCCTGCCTTCTCCCCATAACCCCTGATCCCCTTATTAATTAAGAACCTATCTATCTCTGTCTTAAAGACACTCAGTGAATTGGCCCCCACAGCCTTCTGCGGCAAAGAGTTCCACAGATTCCCCACCCTCTGGCTGAAGAAATTCCTTCTCATCTCTGTTTTAAAGGATCGGCCCTTTAATCTGAGATGGTGTCCTCTGGTTCTAGATTTTCCTAGAAGTGGAAACATCCACTCTATCCCAGCCTCACAGTATCCTGTTAAGTTTCAATAAGAAGGGCAGCACGGTAGCGTAGTGGTTAGCACTGCAGCCTCACGGCGCCGAGGTCCCAGGTTCGATCCCGGCTCTGGGTCACTGTCTGTGTGGAGTTTGCACATTCTCCCCATGTTTGTGTGGGTTTTGCCCCCACAACCCAAAGATGTGCTGGTTAGGTGGATTGAACATGCTAAACTTGCCCCTTAATTGGAAAAAAATGAATTGGGTACACCAAATTAAAAAAAAAGAAAAAAATGTTTCAATAAGAATCCACCCTCATCCTTCTAAACTCTAACGAGTACAGACCCCAAGTCCTCAACTCTTAATGCAGCTTACAGAGATTTAACCAGAAAAAAGTAATCCTTTAGACTGACTTATAAGAAAATGCATTAGTGCAAATTGGTTCTACCTCTAGTACGTTGTATCGCTGAACATCACAGAAATCTCGAACACCAATCTCAGAGCTCATGTACCAGCCATTGAAGGGGCAGCCAGGAAACTCCAGGCCTCCAACTTCCAGCAGCATGTTGGCAACAGCAGGCAGAACATACCATCTGAGACCCAATTCTTTGAACCAGTCAAGCCTGCGGGTACAAGCAGATCTATTAGCTATACAAAATCATTGCATTGCAGCATTTAGGAGTGTTTGCAGAAGTCTGCTGATCTGCAGGCAGATGGACATACGACAGGTAGGTTGAAATGCTGCATTTGAGACCATGTTACACATCAGTGATTGGGCGTTTGAAGTTTGAACTTACTTTGGATGCTCAATTTCTACTTGAAGAACCAGCTCTGGTGGTATTTCAAATATTTCTGGATCCAGACCATTGGCCTGAATGACCAGTGGAAGAATATCATAGCGTCCAAAGCGGGGGGTCCAGCCAAGGTCAATACACACCTGAAAATAAGACAAATGCAACATCTTACCATAGACTCGTGCAGCACAGTAGGAGCTCATTTGGGCCATTATGCCTGTGCAAGACCTTTGAAAGAACCAGTTAGTCCCACATGCTTCCTCTTTCCCTATAGCCCTGCAATATTTCCAGTTATTTATCAAATTCCCTTCTTCAAAGTAGCTGTCTGGGGGATCTGGAGTGCTTAGTTCCTGAGAGAACCATAACAATATTTGCATGTTAGAAATGAGAAAAGATCTAAACAAGCCTGTTTTCTTTCTAGAACACCCTACCTTTCAAAACATCTGCTGCACTCAGAACTCTCACTGGAAAAGTATCTTAATCATAGAACCCCTACAGTGCAAAAGGAGGCCATTTGGCCCATCTTGTCAGCACAACACTCTCAACATGCACCCTATCTAGGCCCAATCCCCTACCCAATCCTCATAACCCCACCTAACCTTCGGGCATGAAGCAGCAATTTAGTGTGGCCAATCGAACTAAACTGCACATCTATGAACTGTGGGAGGAAACCCACGCAGACACAGGGAGAATGTGCAAACTCCACACAGACAAGGTGGGAATTGAACCTGGGTCCCTTGCACTATGAAGCAGCAGTGCTAACCACTATGCTGCCCCTTTCTCTTGTACGTCTATTCCAATGGCCTCTCTGGAAATGTATTCCACTATCAAATGCCCTGCTTTACTTAGTTTTAAAATACTTATTTTTAATTTGTGTTCCTCTCCCACCCCAGTCACCAAAGTGAATGCTTGGTTTGACTGTTCTGTCTTATGAATTGAGTTAGCTCTTACTGATTGTTATACCCAGAGTGATGTGCGAGAAACATTTGCTGTTCCAGATATGAGTTTTTTATTAGATTACTCAATAATTTTTTTCCGATTAAGGGCAATTTACTGTGGCCAATCCATCTACTCTACACATTTTTTGGGTTGTGGGGGCGAAACCCACGCAGACATGGGGAGAATGTGCAAACTCCACACGGACAGTGACCCAGAGCCAGGATTGAACCTGGGACCTCAGCGCCGTGAGGCAGCTGTGCTAACCACTAGGCCACCGTGCTACCCTTGTTGCAGATATGAGTTAATCGGAGCAGATTTCTAAGGGTTGCTGATAACGTTAAGTTCCCTTGAGAGGTGACTTTATGCGGCATGGCCTTCTTTCTTACTGCCGCAGCACTCTGTTGCAGTGATATAACAATAACTTAATCTAATTGCTAGCGACTGCACTTCAGCGACAAGCGACTTCATGGTTTACCTGCGTGAATGAAACTCCAGCTGGATCTCCAATGATGGAGCCATCGGGCAACTGATACCCTGCATAGCGGACCATTTGGCTATTCCATATTCTGAAGTCATGTTTCCCATCAGACCTTTGAGGGAAGACAGTGATGGTAGATCTGCAGAGCAAGATTGACCAGCGAGTAAGTTACAGAAGAAAATAAGAAAATCAACTTTTTCTTACATTATACCAATGACTTGCATTCTAACAATCCTTCATTATGTTCAAGCATTTTGGGATGTTTATTAAAGGTGTTGTATAAATGCAAGTCATTCTTGTGATTAAAGGTGGTACCTGTAAAGTTAGCTTCAATTGTTTTTTTTTACACATTGAAAAATCTTACTATGATCAACCATATAATTTTTAAAAAACCTATTTGAATAAACCCTTTAAATTGAAGAGGCACTGTATTGAAGACAAAGATGATTTGGAAACTGGTTTTGGTTGGGTGGGCGAGAGAAAATCCGAAATCCACATAGATATTTATGTTACATATCAGTCAACAATAAAAGAATGACTGATTGATGAAAGCAACGATTCCTTGTGTCTCCTCTCTCTTACACGCTAATATATACACCACAATAACGTTCTAGCTTTGCAATTAGAAAAAGGTATTTAAATTCAATTTACACTGTTGGAAAATTATTATATTAACTTGCCGTTCTTCCCACTCTATTGTGCAAAGAAATTACATCAAAATCTTGAACAAAACTTGGCACTTGTTGGTGTTGAACACTTCATTTCATTCTTTTGTAATTAATTAACTAATTCGTAACATCTTGTTTATTGTCTTCATTAAGACAGCAGGCACAAAACTTGCATGCAGGTGTGTGAAAAGTTCTGCCCTTCAAATCATTCGCTAATATTTACACAGTGTCATTTCAAGGCCAACATTAAGTGTTAACATCCAACGATGTTCTAAGCAATCTTTAATGTAAATGCATTGCCCACACCCACCTTAAATTCCCATCGTTGGTTGCGTACTTCAAGTGGGTGCACATGTACTCGAACATCTCCTTTGCGGTGGTGCATTTCCGAGCATCAAACACCTACAGAGACACAGACGTAGTTGTTACAAGGAGCTGGGCATCATTCCAAAAGGGAAAAGAAAACACGGTTGAAAGCCTTGGGGTGGCAGCGAGAAGAGTACCTACATGGAGGTTGGACCACTGAATGCGGCCAATGCAGCGAGGGGCATTACGCCAGGCTTGCTTGGTTGCGAATACCAGCTCCTCATAGGTCAGATCGTACGTTCCTGTGTCTGTGATGCTTTTGGTAACCTGCTCGATTCGGGCCAGATGCTCCTGGATTCTGGGGCTGGGATTGGGAAGAGACAATCAATATGATTAGTCCAGACTCTTGTTCCAATCCTAATTCCCAAGTCATTTATTTACAGCTAACAATTTAATCCCATTAACGATCAACAGCAAACCTCTATAAACATCCTACACAGGAACAGGAGGTGGCCATTCAGCCCATCGAGTCTGCTCTCCCAATACGATCATAGCTGATCGGTCACTTTGATGCCTTTTACCCACACTATCCCCATAACCCTTTTGTTATTGTTAATCAGAAATCTATCAATCTCTGCTTTAAACACACTAAATGACTGATCGTCCACTGCCTGCTGGGTGGAGAATTCAAAAGACTCAACCCTTTGTGTACAGAAATTACTCCTCATCTTGGTTCTGAGTGGCTTCCCCCTTATTTTGAAATTGTGTCCCTTGGTTCTACAACTCTCAAACCAGGGGAAATATTTCACCCACAACTACCCTGTCTACCCCCTTCAGTATTTTGTAGGTTTCAATGAGATTAACTCATCCTTCCAAGCTCTGGAGACTACAGGCCCAGTTTCCCCAAATCTCCCTTCGTAGGACAGTCCCACCATTCCCGGGAACAAGTCTGGTGAACCTCTAGCCACGCACCTCCTGTCAATCTAATTTACAATCTCCATGTATATCATGGGAGTTGCCAACGGTTAATTGGTCAGGCTGTATCCCCCAGCGCAGGGGATCTACAATGCAGGGGAACTGAGTCTAATTTGCCGGTCACTCATTGTCCACACAAGAACTCCCACCACCTCAGGACTTCCACCTGGTAAATCCAGCAACCAGAAGTTGGGGCCGAAAGCAGGAGGGGAGATCCCTTGCGCCTCAAAGACTGGTAACCCTAGTTATTCAGCACAACATTCGCCATACCTTTTGAATGATTCATAATATTGCTTGATGAAATCTATAGCCTGAACAAGGACTTCCTCTGGTGGGATTGGTTTATCCCGAGTTTCTTTGGTCATTGCTTTGGGGGTCATGAGAGCACCTCGGCAGGCTGCAGACTGACAGGGCATATTCTAAATCAGAGAGAAGGAGAGAGAGATTAATGTCATGTTAATAAAACAAAAACTCTTTTGGAAATATTGAGACCTTATTAGATCTTAGGGCAGCACGGTAGCACAAGTCGATAGCACTGTGGCTTCACAGCGCCAGGGTCCCAGGTTCGATTCACCGCTGGGTCACTGTCTATGTGGAGTCTGCACGTTCTCCCCGTGCCTGCGTGGGTTTCCTCCGGGTGCTCCGGTTTCCTCCCACAATCCAAAGATGTGCAGGTTAGGTGGATTGGCCATGATAAATTGCCCTTAGGTGTCCAAAAAGGTTAGGAGGGATTATTGGGTCACAGGGATAGGGTAGAGTGAGGGTCGGTGCAGGCTCGATGGGCCTCCTTCTGCACTGTATGTTCTACATTGCTCTTCTGAATACAGGGATGGAGATTTCATTTTCAGGTGGAATGGATGTTTTTTTTTAAATAAGGCCCCATTTTTATTCAATTGAAATCAGTGAAAATTGAGTGCGGGGCCCGCCCGGTTACCGCCCAGGCGATGGGGATTTCCGCTACCGCCCTCTCCAACCGCGCCTGGACCTTTAATTTTCATAAGGCGCTGGGGATTTGTCTGCAAAGTGGGAGTTGCAGTGAGCCTCCTGGTTCTGTCCGCGGGGCGGGGACCGGGGACCGGGGGCGGGGAAGGAAATGTGATCAATCTCACCTTGACCGCTTTCTGATGGAGTGTGTCCTGCAAAATAGCCCCGTTTTCCACATTGATCAGTTTGACAAACTTCGGGGCGTAAGGACAACGCATGGCTTCCTTGGCGGGAAAGGACTGTTGTTGGCAAACGATAAATAAATAAAAAACAAACATTCAGTTTGTAGAAATAACCAATTTCTCAACACAATTCTGTTTTTTTTATAGAAACGATCAGAACCCCTGTTGTGCAAATGGGGCTTCCCCCCCCCAAATCTAAACCATTTTGGTGGGGAAAAAAAACTTCCAGTCTGAGAGAAGCAACAGAAATGTGCAAATCCACAACAGCAACGAAATACACCTGCAAATTTACTCTATTTTCAAATTTATCTCCACCCAACATTGCTGATTTAAATTCCCGCCATTGAGCATTATCTCAATTATCCGATGGAGATAAAAAAAAGTTTGATTGTAAATCAAGTGCATGATCCAAAGTTAGCCCGAACTGGGGGCCAATTGTCAACGAATTTCCTATTCCGATGTCTGTCACTCACCTTAGAACCAGGATTGATGGTCTCACAATTCGGAATGTGCCCATTGACGAGGCTGCAGAGAAAGAGACAGATCAGAAATCATTATCCCCAATTCAAGTTTCGTCCCAATTGCGACCACCCCTTTTGTGATCATCAAAATCGCAAACAATCTATCGAACCTTTAAAAAGACGAGTCAAGGCGTTTCAAGACGCTTTAAGGAGAGAATAATTCGTTCAATGTCCCCTTTTATCGGCGGGTTTTAACTTCGTTTTTGTAATTATTAAATAAGGTATTAAAAAAAACCCACTGCAATTGATCAAGCGGAAATATTTAAGGGCTCCTGCTCTAAATGCTAAAGTTTGATTTTCTGTTCCCGCTAGGCACACGTATCGTTTCAGAAACTGACAGGATCAGTTTCAGGGTCGTTTCAACTTGTGTTTTTGCGGGGGGGGGGGGGGGTCTCACAGGGTGACCCACAATTGAATTAAAGTTCCCTTCAAATTGACCCCATCTAATCGAGTCTATCCCCTTGAAATTGACCCCATCTAATCGATTCTATCCCCTTGAAATTGACCCCATCTAATCGATTCTATCCCCTTGAAATTGACCCCATCTAATCGATTCTATCCCTTGAATTGACACTCTATTCCAACTTGAATTGACCCCATCTAATCGATTCTATCCCCTTGAAAATTGACCCCATCTAATCGATTCTATCCCCTTGAATTGACCCCATCTAATCGATTCTATCCCCTTGAATTGACCCCATCTAATCGATTCTATCCCCTTGAAATTGACCCCATCTAATCGATTCTATCCCCTGTGAAAAATTGACCCGATGTCTCTGTACCTCTTCTCGTTGCCAATGCCCTTTTCATTGTTGTTCAGATCGGCGGCTGGGCTCGATCCGGGTTCATACTTGCCCCTGTAGCGGGGTTTCAGAAGGAAATTCCAAGGGCAAAGCATTTTTGTTCTGCTTCAATCTCTCCTCCTCGTCTTTATTTTCTCAGCGATCGACGAAAACGAAATCTGCAACAGTCGACAACAAGAGAGAAAACTGCACCGGCTGCGACTCGGTTTATAAAGTTTAGAAAACTTTTGATTGAATTCCGAGGCAGGTGTTGTGCGACTGGGATCGTCCTCTCCACTGTCCGGTTCGCCGCTCGGCCCGCCTTATTTATGCGCGGCAGGCGGTCCAGAATTACACCCTTTACGCAAAACCTAAATATTGAAATCCAGGAAAGCCCCATTTTAATTTCCATCTTCCTTGCTGGATCCTCGGCGAGAACGTCACCGATTGCAACATATGCCCTCGCTTCAACAACGTCAGCAAAACATTCCGACTTGCAGTCAGAATCCGCTGGTGCCTTCCCTGCCACCCCTCAGCCCAACCTGCATTTCAATCCTGAAGCTCCTGACATCATTGGCTTGGAATTTAAAGCAGACAGTTTCATTTACCCGGGCGTTTACAGGTAGTTTTATCACCACCACCCACCCTTCCCCCAGCCGCCCTGTCCATCACACCTTCCCCAAGCCGCCCTGTCCATCACACCTTCCCCAAGCCGCCCTGTCCATCACACCTTCCCCAAGCCGCCCTGTCCATCACACCTTCCCCAAGCCGCCCTGTCCATCACACCTTCCCCAAGCCGCCCTGTCCATCACACCTTCCCCAAGCCGCCCCGCCCTGTCCATCACACCTTCCCCAAGCCGCCCTGTCCATCACACCTTCCCCAAGCCGCCCTGTCCATCACACCTTCCCCAAGCCGCCCTGTCCATCACACCTTCCCCAAGCCGCCCTGTCCATCACACCTTCCCCAAGCCGCCCAGCCTTGTCCATCACACCATCCCCAAGCCGCCCTGTCCATCACACCTTCCCCCAGCAGCCCCGCCCTGTCCATCATACCTTCCCCAAGCCGCCCTGTCCATCACACCTTCCCCAAGCCGCCCTGTCCATCACACCTTCCCCAAGCAGCCCCGCCCTGTCCATCACACCTTCCCCAAGCCGCCCTGTCCATCACACCTTCCCCAAGCCGCCCTGTCCATCACACCTTCCCCAAGCCGCCCCGCCCTGTCCATCACACCTTCCCCAAGCCGCCCTGTCCATCACACCTTCCCCAAGCCGCCCTGTCCATCACACCTTCCCCAAGCCGCCCAGCCTTGTCCATCACACCATCCCCAAGCCGCCCTGTCCATCACACCTTCCCCCAGCAGCCCCGCCCTGTCCATCATACCTTCCCCAAGCCGCCCGCCCTGTCCATCACACCTTCCCCAAGCCGCCCTGTCCATCACACCTTCCCCAAGCAGCCCCGCCCTGTCCATCACACCTTCCCCAAGCCGCCCTGTCCATCACACCTTCCCCAAGCCGCCCTGTCCATCACACCTTCCCCAAGCCGCCCTGTCCATCACACCTTCCCCAAGCCGCCCTGTCCATCACACCTTCCCCAAGCCGCCCTGTCCATCACACCTTCCCCAAGCCGCCCTGTCCATCACACCTTCCCCAAGCCGCCCCGCCCTGTCCATCAGACCTTCCCCAAGCCGCCCTGTCCATCACACCTTCCCCAGGCCGCCCCGCCCTGTCCATCACACCTTCCCCAGGCCGCCCCGCCCTGTCCATCACACCTTCCCCAAGCCGCCCTGTCCATCACACCTTCCCCAGGCCGCCCCGCCCTGTCCATCACACCTTCCCCCAGCAGCCCTGTCCATCACACCTTCCCCAAGCCGCCCTGTCAATCACACCTTCCCCCAGCAGCCCTGTCCATCACACCTTCCCCAAGCCGCCCTGTCAATCACACCTTCCCCCAGCAGCCCTGTCCATCACACCTTCCCCAAGCCGCCCTGTCCATCACACCTTCCCCAAGCCGCCCTGTCAATCACACCTTCCCCAAGCCGCCCTGTCCATCACACCTTCCCCAAGCCGCCCCGCCCTGTCCATCACACCTTCCCCAAGCCGCCCTGTCAATCACACCTTCCCCAAGCCGCCCTGTCCATCACACCTTCCCCAAGCCGCCCTGTCCATCACACCTTCCCCAAACCGCCCCGCCCTGTCCATCACACCTTCCCCAAGCAGCCCTGTCCATCACACCTTCCCCAAGCCGCCCTGTCCATCACACCTTCCCCAAGCCGCCCTGTCCATCACACTGAGCCACAATGTTGTGGGTTCCAGTCAAGCTCCAGTGGTTTGAACGCAGAAGCCGATGTTGACTCCTGGGGAGGGGGGAGCTTCCTTCAGCTGGGAGCCTTGAAAAAGGTGAACTATTCGGAGGAGCAGGGGAAGAGTTCCTGAAACTCTGACGTCTACTTACCTGAATGACTGTGTATGTGTGGGGGTGTGGGTGGGTCGCGGTGGTGGGAGGTGGGTGTGTGCATTGACTAGTACCCAATAGTAACTGAACTGGCCTTTGAAAGGACTGTTTAAACTGGCCCCTTCATCCTCTCCCTGAGGAATCGTCCCTGTGGGAGAATTCGGGTGGAAACCGGAGCACCCGGAGGATACCCATGCAGACACGTGGAGAGACTCCGCACAGAGTGACCCAAGCCGGGAATCAAACTTGGGACCCTGGCGCTGTGAAGCAACAGTGCTAACCACTGTGCTACCGTGCCGCCCGTTACTCCTGGTACACCTGGTTCTCAACACGGAGCCCCTTTACAGCACATTATAGTTCAAGGATGAGAACCATCTACTTCTGTGTATATGAAGGGATTTCCAAATCTCCTAAATTTACTCAGTGGGGGAGTGCTGGCCAGCTGGCCCCCAACCCAAATGTGCATTTTAATGGGTGCTGAGGTCATTCTATGCTCACAAAGCCCTTTCCGACCTCTATAGATATTACCTTGCCTGTGTTGCCCATGTCCCAATGATAAACAGAAATCATGGAGCATATCAGTAACCCAATGGAAAGAAATAGGAAAAGGTTGCATTGTTTTGTGTTGACAATGGGATCGATAGAGTGAAACTCCACACAAGCTTGAAATCAGAGCCAGGATGATCAGGAAGCTATTCTGCACATAAAGGGGAGCGGAAATCTGGAACTTTTTCTCCCTCAAAGTTGTTAAGGTTGGGTGGGTGGGTTGCAGGGGGGGGGGGGGGGGGGGGGGCGTGAATTGAAATGTCAAAATTGCCATTGATAGATATTTGTTAGACACCAATGTTAAGGGATCTAAAACCCTGACAGGTACATGGAATTAAGCACAGATTTTATTGAATGCCAGAACGAATTTGAGGGGCAGAATGGCCTCCTCATGTTTCTGTTTCAATGCCCCAGAGCCCCGTGCCTAAGGAATCCCAGACAGAAAGATCAGACCTGCTTTCCAGTTCTGACCCACAGCTCTTTGTAAGCGGGGCTTTCCCACTGGGTGTGGGGGGGTTGCTGAATCACTCTTTCAAACATCAGCTAGAACTTTTACTTACTGATTACCACCTAGGGCCTGTTTTAGATTTTACAATTTCCTTCCCTCCACTAAGTGCTGTATAGTCTTTCATTGATGCCTGTTGTGGCTTGTTAGTGAGCTCTCTTGTGTCAGAAGGTTGAGTTTGGTAACTTCAGCATTTAACCCAACCTCTGTAGTGAACGTTGTACTATTGAGGTTTGTCTTTCTGATCGTTCTTATCCTTTATGATTATATATAAAACCAGAGCCCATCTGGCCTCCCGGATGGATGTAAAAGATCTCATTGTGCTATTGAATAAGAGCAGCTATTCCTTGTGCACTTGCCAATATTTGTCCCTCAATCAACATCACTAAAAGGGGGTTTCTAGTCATTTCCGCGACGTTTGCGGGAGCTTGCTGTGTACAAATTGGTTGCTGCATTTCCTACATTACAGCAGTCCAGAAGAAGACTTTATTGACTTCATGTCACTTTAGGATTCCCTGAAGTTGCGAGTGGTGTCATAGAAAGGCAAGTCTTCTTTCTTTGCAGAGTCATAGGCCGCCCAGACGAATCTGATCCTATTCTCAATTGGCATTCACACAGGTCCATTTCCATTAGGAATTGCTATTTTGAGAACCTTACCCACTTTTTGAATTCCCAAATGTGGATTCAGGAGGAATGGGGCCCACTGTATTCTTGCCCCCGCTCAAGATCATTTAGGTTAGCTTAGACTGTAGATTGAGCCAGGAATCTGCCTGGTCTTGCCGCACAACATCAGCGCACTCAGCCATCATTGAGAATTCAGTTTCAGGTGAAAAGAAGTCAACTTTTAAAACTCATTTGTTTACAGGATGTGGGGGTCGTTGGCTGGGCCAGTATTTGTTGCCTACCCAAAATTGCCTTTGAGAAGGTGGTGGTGAGCCGCCTTCTTGTATCGCTGCTGTCCGCGAGGTGTAGGTACACCCACAGTGCTGTTAGGAAAGGACCTCAAGGAATTTGATCCCATGGCAGTGAAGGAATGGTGATGGGAATGGTGTGGGTGGCATTGTAGCATGGTGCATAGCACTGTTGCTTCACAGCTCCAGGGTCCCAGGTTCAGTTCCCGGCTTGGGTCACTGCCTGTGCGGAGTCTGCACGATCTCCCCGTGTCTGCATGGGTTTCCTCCAGATGCTCCGGTTTCCTCCCACAAGTCCTGTTGAATTCACCTGATGAAGGAGCTACACTCCGGAAACCCATGCTTCCAAATAAACCTGTTGGACTTTACCCTCCATTGACTTCAGCTTTACTGGGGCTCCTTGATGCCACACTTGGTCAAATGCTTCATTGATGTGAGGGGAATCATCTCTGCAATTCAGCTCTTTTGTCCATGTTTGGATCAAGGCTGTAATGAGGTCAGGAACTAAGTGGCCCTGTTGTAGTCAATAACTGTATTATGCAGTGGGCAGTTGGAAGTAGGCACCGTTTCAAAAGGGGAATAAAGAATGTTATGATGTTCATAGTAACATTACCCAGTTTATGGGTTGATATAACAAAGCAATTGTTTTCCAAGTTTCTTTCTAGTGGGCCGCATATTTCTAAAATTGTTTTTGGAACATACGCAGCACTGGCAAGGCAATATTATAAAGAAAGACATTAATGAACAAGGATGGCTTTATAACAACAGAGCATCAATTATTTTCCCATGTTCTAGATTTATTAAATCCACTTTCAAATTTACCAGGGAGGGATTTGAACTTGTGATCTCCATACATATGCAATATTTATACCACCGCTAATGTTGTACCTTAACCACTAGACTACCACACCCATGCTGGGTAATTCATAGCAAATAGCAGTACTTTGGAGGAATTTAATTAAAAGTCATGTCCTGGGCAAGGTCGGAGGGGTGAAATTGAATTATAGCAATTCATCCACTTACTGAAAATTCTTTCGCTCTGTTCAAGACCCTTGTGAGTTTAATTCTTCAGGTGCGATGCTGATGTGAGCTCCTGTCAGCTGGAGCTTGAAGATTGCCCTCATCAAGAAAGGACAGGGAGGTTCCCCGATGTCAAAGAACAAACAAAGAACAAAGAAAAGTACAGCACAGGAACAGGCCCTTCGGCCCTCCAAGCCTGTGCCGACCATGCTGCCCGTCTAAACTAAAATCTTCTGCACTTCCGGGGTCCGTATCCCTCTATTCCCATCCTATTCATGTATTTGTCAAGATGCCCCTTAAACGTCACTATCGTCCCTGCTTCCACCACCTCCTCCGGCAGCGAGTTCCAGGCACCCACTACCCTCTGTGTAAAAAAACTTGCCTCGTACATCTCCTCTAAACCTTGCCCCTTGCACCTTAAACCTATGCCCCCGAGTAATTGACCCCTCTACGCTGGAAAATAGTCTCTGACTATCCACTCTGTCTATGCCCCTCATAATTTTGTAGACCTCGATCAGGTCGCCCCTCAACCTCCGTCGTTCCAGTGAGAACAAACCAAGTTTATTTAACCTCTCCTCATAGCTAATGTCCTCCACACCAGACAACATCCTGGTAAATCTCTTCTGCACCCTCTCTAAAGCCTCCACATCCTTCTGGTAGTGTGGTGACCAGAATTGAACACTATACTCCAAGTGTGGCCTAACTAAGGTTCTATACAGCTGCAACATGACTTGCCAATTTTTATACTCAATGCCCTGGCCAATGAAGGCAAGCATGCCGTATACCTTCTTGACTACCTTCTCCACCTCTGTTGCCCCTTTCAGTGACCTGTGGACCTGTACACCTAGATCTCTCTGACTTTCAATACTCTTGAGGGTTCTACCATTCACTCTATATTCCCTACCTGCATTAGACCTTCCAAAATGCATTACCTCACATTTCTACGGATTAAACTCCATCTGCCATCTCTCCGCCCAAGTCTCCATACGATCTAAATCCTGCTGTATCCTCTGACAGTCCTCATCGCTATCCGCAATTCCACCAACCTTTGTGCCATCTGCAAATTTACTGATCAGACCAGTTACATTTTCCTTCAAATCATTTATATATACTACGAATAGCACAGGTCCCAGCACTGATCCGAGCCAACATTCCTCCCTGCACTAGAACAGGTAAACTGGTTACTTGTCTCATTCGCAGTCCATGGAATCTTTCTATGCGCCAATTGGTCGTCAATGTTTGCCTACATAACTAACATGAAATGCTTTGGGATGCGCCGACCACGTGAACTGACCTGTGTAAATTCATGTTCTTCCTTCGTCAAATACAAATGAGACAGAATTGAGGGCCAGGAGCAGAGGCAAATCTGTGGCTTCATTATTGATGTTTTGTATTACCGAGTAACTAAAGTTAATTGAAACCATGATGAGTATACAAATGTGGGCACGTTATGAGATTCAGACCGAATTGGAAAATGTTGACTTCTTTTTAAGTACCAGTTTGTAATAATAATCTTTATTGTCACAAGCAGGCTTACATTAACATTGCAATGAAGTTACTGTGAAAAGCCCTTAGTCGCCACACTCCGGCGCCTGTTTGGGTATACTGGGGGGGGAATTCAGAATGTCCAAATTACCGAACAGCACGTCTTTCGGGACTTGTGGGAGGAAACCGGAGCACCCGGAGGAAACCCACGCAGACACAGGGAGAACGTGCAGACTCCGCACAGACAGTGACCCAAGTTGGTAATCGAACCTGGGACCCTGGAGCTCTGAAGCAACAATGCTAACCACTGTGCATCCATGTGGAGTCTGGGATATCAGATTATTGGGATATAGAGTTGTTGTACATGTCTTCACTCTGACCTGCACTTACAAAGGGCTACCTGGGGGGGGGGGGGGGGGGGGGGGGGGGGGCTGCAGCTGGCCCGTAGTGCTCAAAGGTTTCACATGTCTCGGGTGTAACATTCTTTAATGGTGTTCAATAGTGACCCCCCAGCTGTCCCTAGCTCCCAATGGTGCTGCCCCCCCACCCCCATATCCTTCCAGTGATCCTCTATCTGCTTCGCCCTCCATGCTCTACTTCGGTGTGACGTCTAGGTGTGCCCCCAGGATACACATCAAGGGTGCAGGCAGCCTGCTGCTTACCGCATCCCGTGGCCTTTGATGTCCCTGGCGGGAGTCCTCTGGAGGGTTTGGGGGATGGAGGACCCCATCTGTCTTGGCGGTGACAGATGCCGAGACGCGCTGTTGTCAGCGGTGGTGGATTTGGGAGAATTATAATGATGCCCACCCGAGGCTGCAGGGCCTCGGAAAGGTCCACCTGAGACTGGGACCCCCCCCCCCCCCCCCCCCCCCCCCACCCCAGCGACATGGACATGCCGTTGAGGTGCTCAGCTATAGCTGTCACTGACTGAGCCGTGCCTTGGACACCACCACTCATGGCACTGGGTCATGCTCCAGATTTTCCACTATGGTCGCCACCCTAGCAATGTTGGCCTCACTGCATGGCGGGCAACAGACGGGTGAACCACTGTTAGGCATGGGTGGGGTGTACTGGTGGGTGCAAGGGCGTGCTGGGGCAGCACGGTAGCACAAGTGGATAGCATTGTGGCTTCACGGCGCCGGGGTCCCAGGTTCGATTCCCCGCTGGGGTCACTGTCTGTGCGGAGCCTGCACGTTCTCCCCGTGTCTGCCTGGGTTTCCTCCGGGTGCTCCGGTTTCCTCCCACAGTCCAAAGACGTGCAGGTTAGATGGATTGGCCATGATAAATTGCCCCTTAGTGTCCAAAAAGGGTAGGAGGGGTTATTGGGTTACGGGGATAGGGTGGAAGTGAGGGTTAAGTGGGTCGGTGAGGACTTGATGGGCCGAATGGCCTCCTTCTGCACTGTATGTTCTATGTCAAATCATGTTACAGTCTTGTGATGGGGCGGACGGAGCCAGGTGCAGGGTCGCCGGGGGGGGGGAGGATTGGGTGGTGGGATTGGTGCCGTGGGCCTGATGCCAACTCACCCGTGCGGCCCAGTGGAGCTCATTGAGCTTCTTACAGCACCGGGTGGCGGTCCTCCTGGTGACTCTCCCGGAGCTGACCGCTGCTGCCACTGCCTCCCAGGGCACTGGCTGCCCTGTGGCTGACCCTCTGAACCCCTCCGGGGATCCCCCACCGCGTCCATCAGTCCGGCCAGGTCGGCATCCCTGAATCGTGGAGCTGGTCTGCGCGGTGGCAGGGCTGCCTGCTGTGTGGGGTTTCTTGTGGGATCGGTTTCAGAGCTGCTCCTCCTCGTTAGCGGGGAGCTTCCGGGCGCGGTCCCGGTGAATCAGCCGGCGGGACAGTCATTTGCGGCATGAATCCCGTGCGACATCATTAAGTGCCCTAATTAAGGTTAGATACTGGTGACGACCTGGCCATGTTGGCCAGCGAGAAACGCCCAGCGATTCCCACTCGCTACCACTCTCTCAACGTGTCCTGGGTATTTAATTTGCCGAGGATCAGATGGCACTGAAAGAATGTCCCAAGCTTATGAGCTTCTTAAGAAATTAACTATTGGGCATGAAGACCAGGTTCCAATAGCATCATCACCGAACACGAGATCTGACTCCAATCCAGCTCAACACCAGCTTCTAACTCAGGAAAAGTCCAACAGAGGGAGTTTCACTCAGAAAAGTTAACTCGGTCAACTCTTGTCAGCCCGAACACATTTTAAGATTGAAATGAGTTTGCAGTAGTTCTGTTTGTCTTGTTTCATGACATTTGTCATTTGGAACTGACAAAAGAGAGCAAAGCACTTTTGCAGGCTGACAGAATATTGCTGCCTCTGGCTGCACAATTTCACTTTGGGAACCCTAGGAGAGAGCTTGAGCTCTCGGGAGTCCACCGGTGGCCACTGGGGGGCGCAAGATGCAACATGATGGCAGCTTGTCCAATTGCTCTTTGCTCAATGGGAAAAGGGATTAGTTATCATCACATCTCCAATCAGATATCTGGCTTTCCAGTGCCCCCGCCTGACACATCCCCGAGCAGCAAATCACATGACATTCAGGAAACTCACAGGGTTTGTTGTGATAATTTGGGTCCTACTGGATTACACCAGCAATCAACACCAAATAGAAGAGAGAATTTGCATTTATACAGTGCATTTCCCAATCACAGGTCATCCCAAAGCACTCTACAACCAAATAAGGACAGTAACTGGTGTAATGTGGGCACGATTCCTCAAACATCGACAGAAGGGGTGGCACGGTGGTTAGCACTGCTGCCTCACAGCGCCAGGGACCCGGGTTCAATTCCAGCATTGGGTGTCTGTGCGGAGTCTGCACGTTCTCCCCGCGTCTGCGTGGGTTTCCTCTGGGTGTTCCGAGTTCCCTCCTACAGTCCAAGATGTGCGGATTAGGTCGATTGGCCGTGCTAAATTGCCTCTTAGTGTCCAAAGGGGTGCAGTCAGATGAGTTTATGCGGACAGGGCGGGGGAGTGTGCCTAGGTGGGGTGACTCTTTCGGAGGGTCGATGCAGATTCAATGGACTGAATGGCCTCCTTCTGCACTGTAGGAATTCGATGGTTCTATGACGGATAACCTGTTTAAATGATGTTGGTTGAGGTTCCGGGAAGAACAACCATTCCCTCCCTCCCTTTTCTCCCCACTCTACTTCCCACCACCAAACACGGTACCACTCTCGTTCATAGCAATGTCCTTCGAGTCTCTTACATTGCAGTGAGATGGCCCCGATTTAACATAACACCTGAAAAGGTGGAATCCCTGACAATGTAGCAACACTCCTTCAATCCTGGCCTTGGATTTCAGTTCAGTTCTTCTGGAGTAGGATCCGAATCAGAGGGACGAATCGGATAAATGTTTTTTTTTAGCTCGTAGTGTCGTCAGGCGCCCAGTACTTTGCCAGGATAAACATTTTGCAGGTGAACAGGCTCTGGCCTGTTTTGGCAGAGGGTGCGAGCTGTGTTGACAGAGCTCCCTGTGTGACCACTATCATGTCTGTCAGTGTGGTCGAAATGGAAGGAGTGCGGGGGCAGGGGAGGAGGAAAGAATTGGCTGGCATCAGGAGATTTTGCCATTTTTCTCTTATGATGCTGGTGCCAACAGATCTGTTCACCCACACCGTGAGCCCACAGATTTTGAGTCTGCTGCCTTGGCAGCGATCCACAAAACTTCAACTTTGATCAGCTTGTTGGCAAGGAATCCACACAGTCTGTTAACATTGGCCAGACACACTGCTGCACAGGTGTATTGTCTCTCTACACCTTGGTGTCAGTTTACATGACATAATCTATAGCTCACTGTCTCTGTGAAAATGAACAAACTGGGGCCCCTTCCGAGAAAATAGCAGACTGAGCGATGACCCGATAGAGCTTTCCAAAATTACGAAGGGCTTTGATTTGGTGGGAGCAACTTCACAACCGTGCCGCATCACGAATATAAATTAGCTACCAACAAACCCAATAGGGGAATTCAGGAGATAATGGTGAGATTGTGGAACGTGCTATCATTAGACAACTTTGAGACAAATGGCATAGATGGATTTAAAGAAAGCTAGATAAACGTATGATGAGAATGGATGGAAGAATGTGCCAAGAGGGTTAGATAAATAAGCGTGGGTGGGATCTTGCAAGGAGCATGAATGCTAGGGGGGACCAGGTGGGCCAAATGGACTGTTTCTGTGCTGTACATTGTATGTAGTTTCATGTAATTATCGGGGTGTGGAACCAGGTTGAGACACATCACATGAGGGAGCCGAACTTTTCAGCCAATCATATCACCTTTTTATTATTACCTGTCTGCCATAGAACCATAGCGTCCTTACAGCACAGAAAGAGGCCATTCGGCCCATTGAGTCTGCACTGACTCTCTGAAAGAGCACCCTACCCAGGCCCACTCCCCCACCCTATCCCCATCACCCTGTAACCCCATTACCACCTCTAACCTACAAATCTTTGGACACCAAGGGGCAATTTTAGCGTGGCCAATCCACCTAACCCGCACATCTTTGGGCTGTGGGAAGAAACCGGAGCACCCGGACGAAACCGACGCAGACACGGGGGGGAACGTCAGACTCCACACAGACAGTCATCCGAGGCTGGAATTGATGCTGGGTCCTTGGCGCTGTGAGGCGGCAGTGCTAACCACTGTGCCACCAGCTGGATGTAAAAGATCCCAGGGGATAGTTCCGAGGATGAGCAGAGGCTAATATTTATGCCTCAGTGCAACATCAAAAAATAAAATTGCCTGGCCCTCATCTTAGTGTTGTTCGTGGGATCTTGCTGTGTACACATTGCCTGTCAGCGCTCCTTCCTGATAGGTGCTGTGACAGGGCATTTGAGGGTCTATCTGGAATGGATGAGTTGGGATTGGTATACGGCTATACTTTCATGATCTTTCCAGTGACATGGAATCATAGAATGGTTACAGCACAGAAGGAGGCCATTGCTACCTCCCTGCAACAGCAGTTCACCTCATTCCCTGCCCCCCCCCCCCCCCCCCCCCCCCCCCCCCGCCCCGGAGCCCCGCAATTTCTGTTCTCTTCCGATAATGGTCCAATTGTCTTTTGAAATCCAGGGTTGAAACTGGCTCCACCACACGCCCAGGTAGGACAGATCCAAAGCACAAACCACGGTAAATCACATTCATCCATTTAGCTCGTTCACAATTTGATTGGTCCGTGTGCGAGCTTTAGTGCATCCGTCACGAAATAGTTCAAGTTGAATCAATAGTCGATTTTCTGAGAGGCATTGAATGGTGGAGCAGGCTCGAAGAGGGACACATGGCCCATTCCTATTTCTAGATAGCTTCACTTGAAAAAAAAAACAATAAAGGTTAACATCTCGAGCAAATATCACCATGTAGACAACTTTAATTGCCCAAACACTGAAAAAAAAATCTTTTTTCGTTGTTCTTTTTTTTATGAATGTTTGTAATAATAAAAGCTGATGTCATTGGAAGATGTGACCAATGGCGTGAGAAAGCAGGGTGAATAGAGGGAGCAGGTGGCGCAATCCATGTTGGTTTGCTGGTGCAATGTCTGGAAGTCGCCTCATAGTCGTTGGTTCAGCTGTGATGTTCCCACAAAATTTCCCCAATGTTGCCATTACCTACTCGTGATTCAATGTCGAAAAAATCAACAGTAATATCATCCGAGGTCAAGAACAGGGGAATGTGTCGATTGGGCAGCCAGCGCTACTTTGTACTGAAAACATAAAATCAAGGATGGCGTTTGAAAACAAAAAGAGAACGAGATTGCACAAGAAAAAGAAAGGGTAGAAAAGAAAAGTGAGAAAAGATAGGTGAGGAAGGGAGGCCGGGTCGCAAGCGAGAAAAATCGAGAAGCTGCTGAGAGGAACTGAGCTTAGGAAGGCCAAGGGTGAGAACAGGAGGACAAGAATGAGTCATGGGTGGGCAGCACGGCGGCGCAGTGGTTAGCACTTCTGCCTCGTGGTGCCGAGGTCCCAAGTTCGTTTCCCGGCCCTGGGTCACTGTCCGTGTGGAGTTTGCACATTCTCCCCGTAATTGCATGGGTTTCGCCCCCACAACTCCCAAAAAAGAGAATGAGTCATGGGCAGATTACTGTGCCTCGTCCCTATGGTGAGTCGTGGAGGGGAGGTGGGGGGATGTCATTTAATCAGGCAGGAGGTAGGCAGGCCCATTGACAGCCTGCCCCTCCCCCCCACCCCCCACCCCCCCCCCCCCCTCCCACTCTGCCACCAACTGCAGCTATTAAGTGGGAAATGAATTCATGAATTCCCAATAAGGGACTCATCCCCCATCGTTAATAGCCCGGTGGCGAGTGGGAGACTCACCAAGCGGGAACATGACATACAAACTTCAATGAATTTGATTGTGGGATCAGGGTGCAGGGGAGGGTTGTGGTGGGAGGGTGGGGTGTGGGGGAGCCTCGTTCAAAGCCACTTTGATGGACCCAACATTGGGAAGGTGGGACCACTGCCCCCCCCACCCCCCCACCTCAACCCCCATTAGTCATCTGTGCTTGGGTCCCTCCTTGACCTGAGGCCTTGGAGGGGATAAGATCGGCATCACCTTCTCAATGATGGTGCCAAGTACAGAACAGCTGCTGATCCCTGATTGGCTGGCAGCTCTGGGCAGGTGGGACTTCTGCCCCGTGATCAAGGTCCTTGATCCATTACCCCGTTGCTTTTAGAAGTTCTCCCCCACCCTCCCTTTGCAACTCTTGGCTAAACTCTTAAATCTGTGCCCCCCAAGCAAGACGGGGGGGGGGGGGGGGGGGGGGGGGGGGGAAGGGATTGATGCTGGGAGATGTTTTTTCAAGAGGAAATGTAGGGGGGGGGGGGGTTCTTGGGAGGGGGGGGGGAAGGGGTTCGATGTTAATAATCAGGGGCGGATCAGGCTTATGGGGCAGGGCCCGGTGGTATGATGATGGTGGATAAGAAGCGTGGGGGGGAGGGGGATGAGAGACCCCCAGTTAGGATAGTCACGTGGAACGTGAGAGGGTTAGGAGGTCCGGTCAAGAGGTCAAGGGTGCTTGCGCATCTTAAAAGTTTGAAAGTTGATGTGGCAATGCTGCAGGAGACTCACTTGAGGGTGAAGGACCAGGTGAGACTTAAAAAGAGCTGGGTTAGTCAGGTGTTTCATTCTGGGTTTGACGGAAGGGCTCGAGGGGTAGCGGTACTGGTCGGCAAAAGGGTACGCTTCCAGATGGAGAAGGTGGTGGCAGATCAGGTGGGTAGGTATGTGATTGTGACAGGGGTGCTGGAGGGGAGATTAGTGGCGCTGTTAAGTGTATACGGTCCCAATTGGGATGATGTGGGATTTGCAAAAACGGTGTTTGGGGCCATCCCCGACTTGGGGGGGGGGGGACCGGAACTTGGTGCAGGAGCCAAGGTTGGACAGGTCACGGCCGCGCTCGCTGGTCCCATCAGGGGCCGAAGGCGTTGGCTGGGCTAATGGTGGAAATGGGAGGGGTGGACCCTTGGAGGTTCCTGCACCCAGTGGAACGGGAGTACTCGTTTTTCTCAGCAGTCCATAAGGTTTACTCGCAAATCGACTTTTTTGTGGTGGGGAAGGCTTTGCTGGCTGGGGTTAAAGGGTCGGAATACTCTGCAATTGCAGTGTCAGATCATGCTCCATGTTGGGTGGATATGGTACTGGAGAAGGGGGTAGCGCAGAGACCGGGGTGGAAACTGGATGTGGGGCTTTTGGGGAACCAATTGTTCTGTGAGAAAATTGAAAAGGTAATTAAGGAATATGTAGGTTTCAACTGTAGGGGTGAGGTGTCGAAGGCAGTTGTCTGGGAGGCTCTAAAGGCGGTGGTGAGGGGTGAGGTAATTTTGTTTAAGGCCAGGGTGGACAAAGAGGAGAGATTGGAGGGGCAGAGGGTGATAGATGAGATGTTGGAGGTAGATAGGAGTTATGCAGAAGATGGGGACCCAGCGAAGCTGGAAAAGAGGATGGAACGACAGGCGAGCTTCGACCGACTGTCTGCCAGGAAGGCGGTGCGCCAACTGAGGCGAGCAAGGGGTGCAATTTATGAACATGGAGATAGGTTAGCAGGTCCGCTCCGGAGGGAGGCAGCGGCAAGGGAAATTCTACAGGTGAGGAATAGGGTAGGGAAGTTGGTGGTGGCTCTGGATCTGATTAACAAGGTTTTTGAAGAGCTTTATGAGAGGTTGTACAGGTCAGAGCCACCCAGGGGAAACCGTGAGATGCAGGAATTACCCGAGGTTAGGGGAGGGGGACAGGGCTAGATTAGAAGGAGCGAAAGTGGAGCAGGAGATAAAGGATGCGATTGGGAGGATGCAGTCGGGGAAGGTGGCAGGGCCGGATGGGTTTCTGGTGGAATATTATAAAAAATTTAAGGATAAGTTGGCGCCCCTGATGGTGGGGATGTTTGAAGAGGCGATAGGGAAGGGAGTGCTGCCACAAACCTTGGGGCAGGCATCGATTTCACTGTTGCTAAAAAAAGATAAGGATCCGATGGAGTGTGGGACGTATAGGTCCATATCATTTCTGAATATGGACGCAAAGGTATTGGCAAAGGTACTGGCGGGTAGGCTGGAGGAGTGCCTCCCGAAGGTGATAGGTGTGAATCAGACGGGGTTCGTGAGAGTGAGGCAGCTCTTTTCAAACATTAGGAGGGTTTTGAACGTCGTTATGGCACCGGCGGAAGGGAAGGAAACAGAGGTGGTTGTGGCATTGGACGCTGAGAAAGCGTTTGACCGGGTAGAATGGGGGTACTTGATGGCAGTTCTGGAGCGGTTTGGGATTGGACCAAGATTTGTGAGCTGGGTAAAGCTATTATATAAGGAGCCGAGGGCTCGAGATACTTTTCTCTCCACCGTGGGACGAGACAGGGATGTCCTATGTCCCCCCTACTGTTAGCAACAGCGCCACACCCGATAGCCCCGGGGAAACACTCAGGGAGTCCGGTAATAATAGCTTCATTGAGAATTTGGAGGCAGTTTTGCCAACACTTCGGGTTGGGGGCAGTGTCAAGGGAAATGCCGATTCAGGGGAACCACAGATTTGAGCCAGGGAGGTGGGATGGAAATTTTCGGGAAATGGGAGAAGAACGGGATTAAGACGCTAAATTATTTGTTTCTTTGGGGTCGGTTTGCAGGACTGAAGGAGCTGGAAGCGAAGTATGGGCTGGAGCGGGGGGAAGTGTTTAGATTCATGCAGGTTCGAGATTTTGCCAGAAAGGAGATACAGAACTTCTTTGAGGAGCCGGCCTCCACATTGCTGGAGAAGGTGCTGACGACAGGGGGACTGGAGAATGGGGTAGTGTCGGCGGTTTACGGAGCTATTTTGGAAGAGGATAAGGCCACTGGAAGAGATCAAAGCAAAATGGGAGGAAGAGTTGGGGGAGGATGTGGAGGAGGGGGTCTGGTGTGAGGTGTTCCGGAGAGTGAATGCCTCCACCTCGTGCACGAGGTTGGGGCTGATACAGCTGAAGGTGGTATACAGAGCACATCTCACGAGGGCGAGGATGAGCCGATTCTTTGAAGGAGTAGAAGAGGTGTGTGAGCTTTGCATGGTGGTGAGGGGGGAAGGGGGGGGGGGGCGCGATAATCATGTTCATATGTTTTAGTCCAGTCCAAAGCTGAAGGATTACTGGAAGGAGGTTTTTAGGGTAATCTCCAAGGTGGTGCACGTGAAACTGGACCCGGGTCCCCCAGAGGCCATATTCGGGGTGTCGGACCAGCCAGGGGTTGGAAACGGGCGCAGAGGCAGATATCATAGCCTTCGCCTCATTGACCACTCGAAGGCGGATCCTGCTGGGATGGAGAGCAGCCTCTCCACCCTGTGCCCTGGCGTGGCAGGGGGACCTGTTGGAATTCTTGACTTTTGAGAAGGTTAAGTTTGAACTGACGGGGAGGATGGAGGGGTTCTACAATTAATGGGCATTATTCATTATGCACTTTCAAGAACTGGATAACATTGAACATTAGTTGGGGGGGGGGATGGGTGGGAGGGTTGGGGGGAGGGGGCTGTGGGTGGGAGGGTTGGGGGGAGGCGTCTGTGTGTGTTAAGGGTGACTATGGGTAATCCCTGATTCCTTTTTGTCATTTGTTTATGTAAACACGCGGGCTAATGTTTGGGATTTGGTGGGAGGATGGGATCGTTGTTATTGTTATGGGGATTGACATATTTGTTACTGATTATTGTTTATTGTTGGTGGGTGTAAATTTGGGAGAAAATGTGAAAAAGGAGAATAAAAAAATATTTAAAAAAAAAATCTGTGCCCCCAGTCCTTGGGAAGTGTTTTTTTCACAGTATGTTGCCTTCCTGGTGCTAAGATAAAGAACATTGCAGAAAGGTGCGGGATATTGAGAGAATAGTGAACAACGCCAATAGAATCTTGGGCTTTATAAATAGAGGCATTGCTCCAGGGAGAGCCAGGCATGCACTCTTTGGGCTGAATGGTGTAGCAATAACTCAATAGCCCCAAGAACATATAACTAATAGTTTCTCGGCTTCTTTTCATTTCAGGAGTTCTGATATGGAAAGACCAAGCTGGGTTCCCTGAACCCACATTCACTTAGTTCCTTTGGCATCTCCTCCAATATGATGGTTGGATCAAGTCGCTCATTGCTGGTACTTTAAGGTGGTAAATTCAAATTGTTTAATCAACCCAATATTGGATGGCTAGTTGACTGGCCAGACAGAAATGTGGACAAATAGAGTTTTACAGCACTAAAGGAGGCCCTTCAGCCCATCGTGTTTGTGGGGGCAGAGTGTGTTCACTCAAGGTTACTGCTGAAAGCCGCTATTGGATCCTTGCTGATTTTTACCCCTCATTTTGACGCAAAGCTGCAGCTGTGTGGAGTCTGCACGTCCTCCCCGTGTGTGCGTGGGTTTCCTCCGGGTGCTCCGGTTTCCTCCCACAGTCCAAATATGTGCGGGTTAGGTGGATTGGCCATGCTAAATTGCCCGTAGTATCCTAATAAAAGTAAGGTTAAGGGGGGGGGGGGTTGTTGGGTTACAGGTATAGGGTGGATATGCGCGTTGAGTAGGGTGATCATGGCTCGGCACAACATTGAGGGCCGAAGGGCCTGTTCTGTGCTGTACTGTTCTATAAATAACGAAAAGCTTAGAAACCCCGACCTTACACCAGAAACTGCTGGACATACACAGCAGAGCCTCAACGGGAAAAGGAAGGCGGAAACATAAGAAGGGTGGGAATCAAAGAGACAAGGCAAAAGCGCTTCCCATGGAAACAAAAAAATCCTGGAAGAGTTATTATGTCATAAAATAAGAGACAATGGGCAGGATTGTCCGATCCGCCAGCCGTGTGTTCCTGGGTGGCGCCCCCTTACTGGCAGCGGGATTATCCTCCCCCCCACCACCTGCCAATGGGATTTCCCATTGTTACAACCCCAATCCACCGGGACACCCGCTACCGGCGGAACGGAGAATCCCGCTGGCTGAGAGCCACGCTGACGAAGAATCCCGCCCAATAAATTGAAGCTTTTGCAACTGTTCTTGGCCTCACATGTTGGGATCTATTAAAATGTCAAAACCGAGTGAAAATAGTGAGGTGATCCTGCCACTTTGCAGACACTTGGCGTGACCGCAGTTAGAGTACAGTGCACAGGTCCGGTTGCTGCTGGACATGAAAGGATATTTTAGCTATTGAAAGCATACTGAAAAGAACAACCAGACAACCTGATGGAGGATTTGGTTTAAGAAGAGTGAAGAGTTATGAGTTATTTTGGCTTCCCATGCTGGAAGAGAGAAGGCTGCTTTTAGGTTCCGAAAGGGGCCAGACAGTGCAGACCATGACAAACAAGTTAACATTACCTAAAACAACAAAACCAGACGTCACGGCCCGTGCTTGGAGAGGCCAGAAGGCAACATTCCAGTGAGCACATGTTCCCCATCTATGGAGTAGACTTCCTGGGAGACGATGGTAGCAGTTAGCATTGATTCATTCAATTTCAAATTCCATAATCTTTGTTACCATGTCCTGGGATATTGTATATGACTCATTGTTACAATTGCGACACGTGCAGGTAAGGGTAACATGTTTGAGAGGAAAAAAAAGGGGACTTTGGACTCCCGAAAAACTGGAGTTTCCCTCATGTCGTGACTAGGTCTGTTCTAGACTAATTGATAAAAAATGAATTGTCAACAAATCAGGGGCAGCATGGTGGCACAGTGGTTAGCATTGCTGCCTACGGCGCTGAGGACCCGGGTTCAAATCCCGGCCCTGGACCACTGTCTGTGTGGAGTTTGCACATTCTCCCCATGTCTGCGTGGGTTTCACCCCCACAACGCAAAGATGTGCAGGGTAGGTGGATTGGCCATGTTAAATTGCCCCTTAATTGGAAAGAAATAATTGGGTACTCTAAATTTATTTTTAAAAAACAAATCAGTACAGTGCTGTTGGATCATGTGATTAACACAAGATGGAAGGGGTCTTTTTCCCTTTCTGGTAATTCCAATGTTGTGGACATTTAAAAAAATAATTTAAAGTGCCCAATTTGTTTTACAATCCAGGGGCAATTTAGCGTGGCCAATCCACCTACCCTGCACATCTTTGGCTTGTGGGGGTGAGACCCACGCAGACACAGGGGAAAGTGTGATTGTTATGGGCATTTTAATGAAAGCTCCCACTCGATGAGACTGTGAGCTTGCTGTGGACTTCCAGCATTCTCCACCTTCTGTTTTCCATCAGTCCAAGGTCTTATTAAAGCGTGGAAGACTTGCAGTTATATTGCACTTTTCATGGCAACTGGACCTCTCAAGTTGCTTGACAGCCAGTTAAGTATTTTCGGAGTGTCGTCACTGTTGCAATGCAGGAACAATGGCAGCCAATTTGCACCCAGCAAAAAGCGACACGATAATGACCTGACAATCTGCGTGATGTTGACCAAGGTATAAATATTGGCCATGTCAGGGCAGCACGGTGGCACAGTGGGTTAGCCCTGCTGCCTCACAGCGCCGAGGTCCCAGGTTCGATCCTGGATCTGGGTCACTGTCAGTGTGGAGTTTACACATTCTCTCCGTGTTTGCGTGGGTTCGTCCCCACAACGTAAAGATGCGCAGGTGAGGTGGATTGGCCACGCTAAATTGCCCCTTAATTGGAACAAAAAATTAATTGGGTACTCTAAATTAAAAAATATATATTGGCCAGGTCATAGATCATAGAATTTGCAGTGCAGAAGGAGGCCATTCGGCCCATCGAGTCTTCACCGGCTCTTGGAAAGAGCACCCTACCCAAGGTCAACACCTCCACCCCATCCCCATAACCCCACCCAACACTAAGGGCAATTTTGGACACTAAGGGCAATTTATCATGGCCAATCCACCTAACCTGCACATCTTTGGACTGTGGGAGGAAACCGGAGCACCCGGAGGAAACCCACGCAGACACGGGGAGAACGCGCAGACTCCGCACAGACAGTGGCCCAAGCTGGAATTGAACTTGGGACCCTGGAGCTGTGAAGAAATTGTGCTAACCACAATGCTACCGTGCTGTCACCAGGGACAACCCCTCTGCTCTTCAAAATAGTTCAGCTGGGATTTTAATTTAACATCCTGCAGATGGGGCCTCACTATGACATCTCAAATCGAAAGGCAGCACCTCCAACAGTGCAGCACTTCCTCTGTCCTGCCAGCTTTGCCTTCTGTGCCCAAGCCCTGAACTGGTAGTTGAAGTCAGAACCTTGTGGCAGGGAGGCAAGAGAGCTTCCAAACCAACCCAGCCACCCGCGTTTTAAGAAAAGGAGTATTATTTTCATAATTTTGTTTGGTGCTGTTGCTTCAGCGCATTGTCTGGAAATATTGGGAAATGATTACCAGGCTGCTGCTGAGAGGAGACTGCAGCTTTCATTCAGTTACTCAACGCCCAGTGTGCAGTGAGAGATTCATAGTGAATACAATGTGTGGCTGTATCTATTTCCTCTAAACAAGGGAAGCTCAACTCCCACACTGTGCGAGTTAATAGCGGTAACGGTTGCTGACGCGTTTAGATTATTTCCCAACCATGTGACTTGCAGAGTCTTTGCTTTCTTATTTACATTGTGGCAGGACGTCTAATTCTGCCACACAGTCTACCCTTTACACGTACAGCAAAGGCAGTGATGGGCAACCTAGGCTGGTGAGTGGGCCACACAAGTAGCCCTCCTTCATCTGAGTGGGCCCCAAGATTGAAATCAGGCTTGTTCACTCACCTTGGCCCATGGATTGTTCACTCACCATGGCACCATGGCCCATGGTCTGGCGGCACTGTAGCACAGTGGTTAGCACAATTGTTTCACAGCTCCAGGGTCCCAGGTTCGATTCCCGGCTTGGGTCACTGTCTGTGAGGAGTCTGCACGTTCTCTCCGTGTTTGTGTGGGTTTCCTCCGGGTGCTCCGGTTTCCTCTCACAGTCCAAAGATGTGCAGGTTAGTTGGATTGGCCATGCTAAATTGCCCTTAGTGTCCAAAAAGGATAGATGGGGTTACTAGGTTACGGGGATAGTGTGGAGGAGTTGGCTTCGGTAGGGTGCCCTTTCCAAGGGCCGGTGCGGACTCGATGGGTCAAATGGCCTCCTTCTGCACCGTAAATTCTATGATTCTATGAATAAGTAAAATACATTTAATACACTCCGAATGTAGTGCATTGGAGACAGTTCAGAGGAGGTTCACTAGCTTGATTCCAGAGATGAGGGGCGAGATTCTCCGAGGATCGTAAAGGCTGCCGTGGGACAGGCCGTGACACATGGCAGCCTTCACGGCCACTTCCGGGGCCTATTCTCCCCCACCCGGGTGGGGCTAGGAGCACGGCCCCGTGCGTCACGGCGGCTGACACGGCCGATGACGTCAGCCGCGCATGCGCAGGTTGGACAACGCCAACCCGCGCATGCGCTAGTGGCGTATTTTCTCCTCAGCCGCCCGGCAAGACGTGGCAGCTTGATCTTGCCGGGCGGCGGAGGGGAAAGAGTGCGTCTGTTTTGGACGCTGGCCCGATCTTCGGTGGGCACCGATCGCGAGCCTGCCCCCTCCCGAGCACAGTCGTAGTGCTCCCGTGCCAATCGGGCCTCTAGATGCCCAAACGGGCATCTGCCGCCCGTTTCACGACGGCAGCGAGCAGGTGTGTTTGCTGCCGTGTTGAAACGGGCGTGAAGGGCCGGCTGCTCGGCCCATCGGCCTCGGAGAATCAGCGTTCGCCGTAAAAAACGGCGAGCGGCGATTCGTGGCGTGGTTCGGGCGTTGGGGGGGGGGAGAATAGCGGGAGGGTGTGAAAAATGTCGGGAGGCCCTCCCGCTATTCTCCCACCCGGCGTGGGGGGTGGAGAATCGCGCCCGAGGAGTTTGTCGTATGAAGAGAGACTGAACAGTTTTAGGCCTATACTCTCTAGAGTTTAGAAGAATGAGGTGAGATCAAATGGACGTATACAAGATGATAAAAGGTATGGATAAAGTAGACTTGGAGTGGATGCTACCTCTTGTGGGGCGTTCTAAAACGAGAGGTCATAATCTTAGAATAAGAGGTAGCAAATTTAAAATTTAGAATCTATGTTCTATGTTCATAATCTTAGAATAAAAGGTAGCAAATTTAAAATAGATTTGAGGGTTATGAATCTGTGGAATTCGCCATCCCAGAGTGCAGTGCATGCTGGGACAGTGAGTGACTTTAAGGAGGAGTTAGACAGATTTGTAATTGGTAACAGGTTGAAGGGTTACGGAGAACGGGCAGGAAGGTGGGGTTAAGGCCAGGATGAGATCAGCCATGATCAAATGGAGGAGCAGGCCCGATGGGCCAAATGGCCTAATTCTGCTCCTATAGCGTATGAACTTATAATATTTCATAATGAGTTATAGAAAATGCTTAATCATTTATATATTAACAGAATGATCATCAACTTCAAATGGTAAAAACAAAATAAATATTTACACTTTGGCCGCAGAGGGAGCGCTCAGCTCTCAGTCAATGCTGTGAGCGATCAGCACGTTCCTCACTTCACTCGCCCTCGCTTTACGTGCGAATCACTTCAGTCATACCGGCAGGAAAAAACCTACACGGACAGAAATCAGTGGAATGTGGCAACTCTGCGCGTGGGCAATGGTCAGCAAAGTGTCTTGTGAGCTGCACTCAGAACCCAGCTGGGTTACACGTGGCCAGGGGCCGCAGGTTTCCTAGCACTGAGCTGAGGGCATCATTATTTGAGGTTCTTAAACATCTAGCCTTGAGGGGTATGCAAGCTTTCTCAGTGCCAGTATATATGGGCTGGGATTCTCCGAAATGTGTGGGTCTGCTCATGCGTGTGGGTTGCCGTCTCCACGCCGGTCCCTGGGCAATATGGCGGAGCCCTACAGCGGCCCGGCGCAGAGGAACATAGGCCATAGGCCCCCCCCCCCCCCCCCCCCCAGTGTTAGTCCGCCCGCTGATCGGTCGGCCCCGATCAGGGGCATGGCCACCGTGGAGGTTCCGCCCCCCTGGAGTCGGATCCCCCCAAAACCAGGACGGCTCCCGCATCCAGAACTCCGAGGTCCCGCCGGATGGGACCATACGTAACCCACGCCGGCGGGAGTTGGCAGAACTCGGCCCGTCGAGCGCGGAGAATCGCCGGGGTGGGGGGGGGGGCACTTCCAATGGCCCCCGACTGGCGCGGTGGTGACCGCACGGGCGCGATTGGCGCTGATTCTCTGGTCGCCGGAGAATCGGCAACCCGGCATCGGAGCGGCGTGGCATGATTCTCGCGCCCCCCCCCCCTCGCCGGCGATTCTCCGACCCGGCGCAGAATCGAAGAATCCCGGCCATGATCTATAACGTCGGTATATATTACCTCCTGGTAATTCTGTGGAAGCCGATACTTTAATAACAGGTTTCATTGTGTCAAGGTTTTGTGTGCCTCCTTGCAGCAAATCAGGATTTCACAGAGGGCAAGACATCGACCCGATCCCCCAAAATAATTATTTGCACTGATAAAACACCTTTGCTGATCTCTGGCCTCCCAAAAGTACATTTGAAATGTGGTCACTGCTGTAAGGTGGGAAAACATGGACGCCAAGTTGTGCACAGCAAGAATCCTCAATGTCGGCTAGGACATGGTGGGGGTGGGAGGGGGGGGGGGGGGGGGGTGGGGGGGGGGGGGTTGGGCGGAACCCCCACTGCTATTCTTCAAACAATACCATGGGATCTTTCCCAATATCCACCTCAGAGTGCGGACAAGGCCTTGGTTTAGCCAGTTATCTAAAACACGCCAACCGTCATCATGGAGGTAGCAATTGCTGGCTTTCAGCGTGAGGCAAATCAGATATTACTTTCCCCTGTTGCTTGCTGTACTCAGACATGCAGCAAAAAATACCCCTGAAATCAGGTGCGAGCTTCGAAGAATTCCATCGATAGGTGTGTTTGTTTAATTTATTTACCAGGGAGGTTATGCAGAGCAAATAAACTGCTGAAATATATTTTCAATAGGCATTTGATAAGGTTGTTGCTCAACATTAGGACGCACGAGACTGAGGGTTGGTTAATGGACAGAAAAGAGGGAGCAGAGAGAAACTGGATGGCAGACTGTAACCTGTGGCATAACTGAAGAATCAATGCTTGGGCCCCAGCTATTTGCAAGCAATGCCAATGGCTTAGGTGAGGGACTGACTGTAACAAATCCAATGCTGGTGTTACAAAGCTAGGTGAGACAGTGAGCTGTGAGGAGGATGCAAAACGGCTGCAAAAGGCACGTAGGCAGGTTAAGTGGATGCACAAGAGGTGTCAGAAGTAGTATAATGTGGGGGAGTACAGGAAGAATAGAAAAGGGTAATAGGATCAAATAGAAAATGGTAGGAAGAATAGAAAACTAAAATATGCGGGTGTCCTTCCACATGTATCGCTGAAAGTTAACGTGTAGGTACAGAAGACAAATTGTAAGACAAATGGTATCTTAGTCTTTATGCAAAGGAGTTGGAATATAAGAGTAAAGAAGTCTTGCTGAAATTATATGGAGCTTTTGTGGGACCATAACTATTCCTTATTGGTCTCCTTGTCTAAGGCCTTCGATGGGGTGCAATAAACCTTCACTGGATTGATTCCTGAGATAAGAAAGTTCATTTGAGGAGAAATTGAACAGAATGGGCCTGAATTCTGAAAATTGAAATGAAAATCGCTTATTGTCACGAGTAGGCTTCAATGAAGTTACTGTGAAAAGCCCCTAGTCGCCACATTCCGGCGCCTGTTCGGGGTAGAGGGAATGAACTTTTACAAGTGCTGAAATGTATAACATCCTTCAAGGGGCTTGACAGATTCTGGGAGACTGTCGACTCACTGGGGAGTCTAGAACAAGGGTCATCGTCTCAGCATAAAGGGTTGGCCATGTTAGGAGGAATTTCTTCGTAGAGGTTGCGAATCTTTGAAATTCTCTATCCTAGAATGTCCAGTCATCGAGGATATTCAAGGAATTTTTGGACTTCCAAAGGAAGCAAGAGGCATGGGCATACGACCAGAGAGTGAAGTTGACGGAGGAGGTCAATGATGGTGGAGGAACAGAGCTGAGGGGTTGCATGATCTAGTCCGGCTTCTATTTCTTATTTCCTCGTGTTCTTTTATTTAATTGCCTGCCTCAAAAGAAACCTCATGGAGCATACCCGACTGTTTATGTGAAAGGTCATTTTTGAGGAAATGATCTTTTTGACATCGGTCTTTGTTGAGGTTGATTTGGAAATAGAGGAGGTTCACTGTTGCTGCTGGGGGTAAAGGGGAAGTGATAATGAATTGGGCGGCACGGTGGCGCAGTGGTTAGCACTGTTGCCTCACGGTGGCTGAGGTCCCGGGTTCCATTCCGGCCCTGGGTCACTGTCCGCGTGGAGTTTGCACATTCTCCCCGTGTTTGCGTGGGTTTCGCCCCCACAACCCAAAGATGTGTAGGCTAGGTGGATTGGCCAGGCTAAATTGCCCCTTAATTGGAAAAAAAAATGAATTGGGTACTCTAAATTTATTTTTAAAAAGTAAGAATGAATTCTCTGCATGTAAGCCTCCGCAGAACCAATAAGTGAAACAAATCAGGTGTCAAAAATCTCAGTGTTTGCAGAAGGCTCGCCCAAAAGATTGTAATTGGCATGTTTTCTGTACTTGCGTTATACTACATCAATACAGGTTACCCTTTACCCTGACTGGATTTTTTAATGACGCAATACTAATAATGTAGTAACACTGTTACAGCTCTGCAAACCCTTAAAGTCTAATCCCTTAGACTCAATATTCTGGGATGTCTGCTGTGCTGCTGGAACATGTAAGAAGGAGCAAAGCTTGAGCTGCCCACAGCAGAGCCCTCAATTGGGAGGGTGGAGAAGGAGAACTTGCAATTAATTAGTATGTTCCACAGACTCAGGACATCTAAAGTATTTTACAATGAACTTCCATTGTAAAGCTTTACAAAGTATACAAAGTGCAATTTGTGCACAAGTGTCATACTTTTTTTGATATAAATATTTTTAATTGGGTTTTTGAACAAAGTATATTTACCATTATGTACACAGAATAAGATATATATATATATAGAAGAGAAGGGCACACACAAACATACCAAAAAAAAAGTAATAATAAAAAAGAAATAAAAAATAAAATAAAATAACTAGTAGGGCATTATGCACCAGCTCAACAGCAGTAACTCTGTACAATTGGCTATATTATTTACAACACATAAGGAGATCATAGAATTTACAGTGCAGAAGGAGGCCATTTGGCCCATCGAGTCTGCACCGGCTCCTGGAAAGAGCACCCTACCCAAGGTCAACACCTCCACTCTATCCCCATAACCCAGTAACCCCACCCAACACTAAGGGTAATTTTGGACACTAAGGGCAATTTAGCATGGCCAATCCACCTAACCTGCCCATCTTTGGACTGTGGGAGGAAACCGGAGCACCCGGAGGAAACCCACGCACACACGGGGAGGATGTGCAGACTCCGCACAGACAGTGACCCAAGCCGGAATCGAACCTGGGACCCTGGAGCTGTGAAGCAATTGTGCTATCCACAAGTAGGCATCTTTGTTTGGGGCAGGGGGGGAAGGGGGGGGGGGGGGGGGGGGAGAGACTGGGGAGGTGAATATACATTTGGGTGCCGGAGAAACAATTACAGCGGGCAATACTCAAATGGGTCTGGTGTTGGTACTGTCGCTTGCTTCTCCCGGACGGATTCCGCTGCCGTTGTTGTCGTGCACTCACCTCCGCTTCAGCCGTTCGTCCCGTCTTTCGCCTGGATTCTCCTGGCTCTCTGTTCCTGTAGATGCCAAGTTTGTTATCGTTTCCCGTGCCCTCTTTCAGGCTATCGTTCCCCTGCCTCCCCGCCACCTCCCTGGTTCTCCTCTATTGTTCCCTGTCTCTTCACTCTTCCCGCCCCTCCCCCCTCCCCTTCTGCCCCTCTCCTGTGGTTTGTCTTTCTTTCCTCTTAGGTTTAGCTGTCCCACCCCTCCACCTCACAGTCTATCTCTCCCTCTCATGCCTTGACTACTTTCCCCTGATTCATGGCTACCTGGCTATTCTTCTGCTTGCTCGTTGGCCACGAACAGATCCCGGAACAATTGGGTGAATGGCTCCCATGTTCTGTGGAAGCCGTCATCTGACCCTGGGATGGCGAATTTGATTTTCTCCATTTGGAGAGATTCCGAGAGGTCGGACAGCCAGTCTGCAGCTTTGGGTGGTGCTGCTGACCGCCAGCCAAACAGGATTCTACGGCGGGAAATCAGGGAGGCAAAGGCAAGGGCATCCACCCTCCTCCCCAGGAATAGATCTGGCTGGTCTGAAACCCTGAAGGCCGCCACTTTCAGGCATGGCTCCACCCTCATCCCCACCACTTTGGACATTGCCTCGAAGAAGGCTGTCCAGTATCCTGCAAGTCTGGGGCAAGACCAGAACATGTGGGTGTGGTTGGCCGGGCCTCCTTGGCACCGTTCACATCCGTCCTCCACCTTCGGGAAGAACCTACTCATACGGTTTCTCGTTAAATGGGCTCTAAGTACCACTTTTAGTTGCGTCAGGCTGAGCCGTGCGCACATCGAGTTGACCCTATGCAGTGCTTTGCTCCAGAGTCCCCACCCTATTTCAATCCCCAGGTCCTCCCCCATTTCTTCTTGTTGCGTCCAGTATGGTGTCGGCCCTTTCTATCAGTCGGTCATACATGGCGCTACCGTTTCCTTTATCTAGTATGCTTGCGTCCAGTAACTCTTCCAGTAGTGTCTGTCGTGGCAGTTGTGGGTACGTCCTAGTCTCCTTTCATAGGAAGTTTTTGAGTTGCAGGTACCTTAGCTTGTTCCCCCTGGCTAGCTGGAATTTCTCTGTCAGTATATATGCCAGTGTTGCAATCCTGCCATCCGCGTATAGGTCCCTGACTGTCAGTGTCCCTCTGTCCTGTCCCCACTGTTTTGTTATGCTCTTGACGTAGCATAAGCGGCTTCCTTGATGTGCACTCTGACAAAGGAAGGTCCAGACTTGGAGATAGTTTAACACGTTTATTAAACTGTTCACAATTCTCCTACTTGGATTCGACTCTCCTGTTAATCCTGCTATAGCTACTCAGACTGACGAACCAGTCTGCTACAATCCACGTGGTGGGTGTGATGTGTTCCAAGTCAACCCTGTGTACTCACTGAGAGTCTCCAGAGGAAGATCATGTGTGCTGTGTCCTTTTATATGGGTTGTTGTAATGCCCTCCTCTGGTAATGTCACCTCTGTGTGTATCTTGAATGCCCATTGGTCGTGTCCTATCTTACTGACCTATTGGTTGAATGTCTGTGTCATGATGTCTCTGGTGCTCCGTCTAGTGTCTAGCTAGTCTACGTGTATTTACATTAACCCCTTGTGTATTTACAGTGATGCATATCACCACACCCACTTTTTGAAGGTGGCGTCAGTCAGCGCTGGTGTGAACCTATGGTTGTTGCAGATGGGAGATTTGTCCGACATTTTGATCAGGCCAAATTACTGCCATAGTTGGTTTCAGGACTGGAGGGTGGCTATAACCACCAGGCTGCTGGAGTGTTTTGTGGGTGGGGATGGGAGTCTCGCCGTGGCGAGGGCCCGGAGGGAGGTCCCCTTGCAGGAGGCCTTTTCCGTGCGCACCCACTCGGCTTCTGGCTCCTGGATCCATCCCCTTATTCGCTCGCCCGTTGCCGCCCAGTGGTAGAATTATTGGTTTGGGAGGGCTCCCCCCCCCCCCCCCCCTAGACCGAACAGCAGCGGGGACAGTGGGCATCCTTGTCTGGTGCCCCTGTGCAGCTGGAAGTATCGGCAGTTGGTATTGTTGTTCCGTACGCTCGCCATGGGAGCGTTGTATAGGTGTTTTACCCAGCAGGTGAACCCTGTTCCAAGCCCGAACCACTCCAGTACCTCTATGAGGTATTTGTATTCGACCCTGTCGAAGGGCTTTTCTGCGTCCAGGGAGACGATCACCTCTGGTATCCTCTCCCCGGAGGGTGTCATTATCACGTTCAGCTGCCGCCTGATGTTCGAGGTAAGCTGTCTACCTTTGACAAAGCCCGTCTGGTCCTCTGCGACCACCTCTGGTACACAGTCTTCTAGCCTTTTGGCTAGGATTTTGGCCAGTATTTTGGCGTCTGCGTTCAGCAGTGAGATGGGTCTGTATGACCCACATTCCGTTGGGTCTTTGTCTTTCTTAGGTATCAAGGAGATTGAGGCCTGTGCTAACATGGGTGGCAGTGTGCCCTGAGCTAGCGAGTCTGTGAACATCTCCCGCAGGTACGGGGCCAGTGCTGTTGCAAATGTTTTGTAGAAGTCCGCCGGGAATCCGTCAGGTCCCGGCGCCTTCCCCGTCTGCATGGAGCTAATGCTGTCCATGATCTCTCCCAGTGCTAGTGGTGCTTCCATGCTCCGTTTTCTGCCCTCCCTCATGACTGGTATGTCCAGTCCATCAAGGAACCGTTTCATCCCGGACTTCCCCCATTGACAAGTGTGATACTGACTAGATTATCCAATTTATTAACAATGTTGTGTGATAAATATTGGTCAGAACACCTTGGATAACTCCCCGTCCCATCCCCACGTATGGGGGTGACCTGACTCTGACCTGCCCCCCCCCCCCCGCCCCCCCCAGGATCCATGTAATAGGGAGACCCCCCCAGGGACCCCTGTAATGGGGAGACACGCGCCACATGGATCTCTGCAATAGGGAGACCTCCCCTCGGGATCACTGTAATAGAGAACCCCGCAGGGACCCCCTGATCAAAGGGACCTCCTACAGTGACCCCTGTCCGAGGGGGACAGGGAACCTCTGCCTAGAGGGACCCCTCCCACAAATAAACCTACCCAGAAAAGAGACCCCCTTTCTGAAAGCCAAGGAGCAGTCCAGACAGGAGCAGTGAGAAAGATTAAAGCTGCAACACTTACCTTGAAGCTGCATGTATCCATACCTCAAAGGAGAACATCTGTGCCCTTCATCGGGTTCCCACAGATCCATTAGCTGAAAGCTATTCATGGTTTTGTACTCATGGTCTGTGATCGACAGCTTTTACAAACCATCTGCAACTTTGATTCATTCATCCCTCTTCATGGTTCAATAGCCTAAGTGGCGAAACCCCAACATTTACAAACATTGCCCACATCAAAGTGAGGTAAGTGCAATCCAAGCACCAAGTGCATTTCTTTTTTTTTAATATAATTTTTATTGGAATTTTTTACAGAAAATATAAAACGTAACGACAAACAATGAAATGTAACAAAATAACCCATAATAACTATAACACCCCCAGACCGTATCGACGCATGTATCCCATCCCCCACCCCCCAACCCCAATGAACAACAGAAGAACTTAAAAATAAATTTAAATTAAATAAACAAACATAGTCATCGTCCGCCCCCCTCCCCCACACCTTTTCCCTCCCCCTTCCCCTCCACCCCCCCCCCCCAGGGTTGCTGCTGCTACTGTCCCCGTACCCTATCGTTGAGCCAGAAAGTCGAGAAAAGGTTGCCACCGCCTAAAGAACCCTTGTACCGACCCTCTCAGGGCGAATTTGATCTTCTCTAGCTTAATGAAACCCGCCATGTCATTGATCCAGGTCTCCACGCTTGGGGGCCTCGCAACCTTCCATTGTAGCAAGATCCTTCGCCCGGCTACTAGGGACGCAAAGGCCAGCACACCGGCCTCTTTCGCCTCCTGTACTCCCGGCTCCACCCCCAACCCCAAAAATCGCGAGTCCCCATCCTGGCTACACCAAGTGCATTTCAATCACTCAAGCTTATGATTGCACTGCACTTACCGCTCTTTGATTTAACGGCCTCGTCACATCCGGAGTCAGGCACGACGAGGCCGGTAGATCGCAGCCATAGTGTCCAACATTAAATGTGATTCGACAATTGGACAACATTTGCTAAATAATCCTCAGTGTGCTAAAAGTTATGCCGACAACCAATTTAAGATTGTCAGTCGGGAACGCAACATGGCAGATTTGTGTGTACTGGAAGCCACATATTAATAACGCTAAATCGCCCCTTAATTGGAAAAAATTGAATTGGGTACTTGAAAGGCGATGGTTTTCCGTGAAGTTGACTTCTGCGGCTGAGTCGCTGATTCTGTGGTTTGGGTGTCCTGTACTTCAATCAAGACACTTCAGTTCCTTTTCCAGCCATTGTATTGCCTTCTGTCTAGTAACCTCCAGCTGATGCACACATGTGCGCGCACACACACGCGCATATACTCTTTGTTTTGTAGAGACCCCCTGCATCCATTCCTGTCAGTGGCTAATGAGGAATTAAACCGTCATCTTCAATGTCCACGTCCATTTTTAAGAATATACAACTCGGTTCCTTTTTCTAGTCCAACATTTCCATGTATGATTCCAAGTTTTTCTCTATCGCCACAAGGCCGAGGGAAGTGTTCAGCCATGACTCAGTGATAGCACTCTAGTTTCTGAGTCAGACGATTATGGGTTCAACTCTCAACTGGACACATGAACAGAAACTCGAAGCTGACACTCCGGAGAACGACTGAGTGAATGCTGCACGGCTGGAGGCGCTTTCGTTTCTAGATGAGTCATTTGACCATAAGCCCATCTGTTCTCCCAGGTGGATATCACGGAATCGTTACGGTGCGGAAGGTGGCCATTCAGCCCATCGTGACTGCACTGGGTCTCCTCATGAGCACTATGACATACTGCCACTCCCCTGCCTTTTTCTGCACCCTCGCACATTGATTCTATTCAAATAATCATCTAAATGCCCCCTTGAATGCTTCGATTGGACTTGTGTCCATCACAGCTTCCAGGCAGTGCGTCCCAGACCCGAACCACGAGCTGTGCGCTTTCTCGCATTGTAAATCATGTTAAAACTTTGCTCCTTTACAAGCTGAAACATAAATGTATCCATGACACTGCATTAAACATCTCTCCCCTGGTCAAAGTCTATCCTCCAACCAATATATGTGAAACAAAAAAAAAAACAGGTTATCCATTCATTATCACATTGTGGGATCTTACTGTGCACAGACCGGCCACCATGTTTCCTACGTGACAACAGTGGCCAAACTTTAAAAATACCTCATTGGCTGTAAAGCGCTTTGGGCTGCCCTGAAGGTATGATTGGCGGTATATAAATTCAATCTTTCTTTTTACGTATGAGGCCTTGGTGAGGCTGGTTTAGCACAGTGGGCTAAATCACCGGCTGGTAATGCAGAATCACAGCCAGCAGTGTGGGTTCAATTCCCATACCAGCCTCCCCGAACAGGCGCTGGAATGTGGAGACTAGGGGCGTTTCACAGTAACTTCATTGACGCCTACTTGCGACAATAAGTGATTATTATTATTATTGACGCAAAGCTTCAAAATGCAGATAACATCCTTGGAGCGAGAGCATTGCTCAGCAACTAATCAGATCTTGTCATTTCGCGAAGCTTTCATCTTCAGAGCGTACAGCGAATGGGCCAGCTGTGTGTGCAAGCTGCTGAATCATTCACCCCGGCCAACAGCTAAAAGCTTTCAAAATCCAAATCAGTTTTGCAAAATGTTGGACTTTTGAGACTGATTATTGCTCACTGACCTGCTGGCCATCTTGTAACCATTGTGTTCATTGCATTGTATGAAGAAGGGCCAGTTTCAAAAATACGTATTCAACAGGGTCTGTCCACATGTTAATGTTCCACTCCGCAAGGTTATTGAGACAGCAGCGTCATATAATAGTTACCATGATATGGACTGTACCCCTGCCAGAAAGGATGGTGTGACCAGGTGCAAAAGTAACTTAAAAAATGGAAGTGGGTATAGTTAAAGGAAACAATTGCAGGGATACGAAAGCAGAGGCGGTGGGTCTAATGGATAGCTGTTTGTAGACACAATGGCTTGAATGGACCTCCATACTGTATGCTCTCCCTCTACATATAGGAGCAGAGAGAGAGAGAGACAGCTACAGCAGTTTTCAAATAGCCCAAATATATTTCTCAATTAAATACTGATGCAAAGAGGTTTTCAGAGATGATGCAAGCTGCCTTATATATTAATAACATGTCAAATGTGACACAATCGCAGAATCTTACCAAGCCTTTTTGGCACTTTGCCAACCACGCCAGTGTAAGGACGGTTTCCACTACTCATCATGACCAAGTCACCACCTGTCATAACGCCTTTTGCTGCTGAAATGCCAACAGCCTATAACTCACTGTAGGCTACAGAGGACTTTGGACAAAGGACAATGGCCGTAATTCTCTGCTTGGGAGACTATGGGCTGGATTCTCAGATTTTGAGGCTATGTCCGGAGGAAGTGTCTAGTTCCACGATGAGAAAATCGGCGAGGCCCCAGCACGGACCCTCCGTCCAGTGGGGGGCTAGCAGCCGCGCCACGTAAAACACACGGCCTTTACAAAATATACATGCAGAGAATTGCCGGGTCAGCCGTCATGCATGCGCACGGCGACGATCTGCCGTACAACATGGCGCCGGCCAAGTGCGGACCCGACCTGCCAGATAGTGCCCCCCTGGACACCCCCTCGCCACCACGGACTACCCCCCCACCAGTCCCCCCAGCTCTCACCAAAGCCCCCACCCCGGCCAGCGGCACGGCTACCCCCCCCCCCCCCCCCCAACCCCCCTACTGTGGCAGCGCTGGACAGAGTCCGCAGCCGCCACGCCAGGTTCATGAAAATTGAAATGAAATGAAAATGAAAATCGCTTATTGTCACGAGTAGGCTTCAAAGAAGTTACTGTGAAAAGCCCCTAGTCGCCACATTCCGGCGCCTGTCCGGGAGGCTGGTACGGGAATCGAACCGTGCTGCTGGCCTGCTTGGTCTGCTTTAAAAGCCAGCGATTTAGCCCAGTGTGCTAAACCAGCCCCTGAGAGCGCACGTGCCCAGCGCCATCGTGAACTCGGCCCATCGGGGGCGGAGCATTGGGGGAGGGTCTTCAGGTAACGTCCTGAGGCCGTCCCAACGGCGTGCGATGCACTCCCCGATGACGCCATTTTGGAGGGGGCAGAACATCCGAAAACAGGGGCCACCATCGATTCGGTCATAAAAAGGGATTCTCAGCCAAATCGGCAATTACGAAATCAGCGTCGGAAAACGGAGAATCCCGCCCTATGTTCTTCCGCCAGAGATGATTCGTCTCTGATTTGTGCTCGCGCTTTGAGCACAAATCAGAGGTGGTTCACTATCTCTTGCCATGCAAATTTCTACATTCCTGAGGGGATTCGCTCATGAATCCCACTATCTGTCCTCCATTTTGAGTGGGAGGCCTGATAGCGAGGTCTGGCAGCTGGGCCCCACAATTAAATTCCACGCCCCCGCCCCCCCCAACCATAGGATTTCATCGGTTACCCCACAGTACTATTGTGACCCAAACCTCCCACCACCACTGACCTCCCCCACCAGAGACTTCCTCTCACTTCCTCTTTCTCTCTGCAGAAAGCACTTAACTGTCTTTGATGTGGTCAAAGAGCTGTTAATCATAGCTAGATGTTAATAAACATTGCAGTTAGTTTCACAACTGACTACTTGAAATTCACTCAAGCATGAAGGAAAATGAGATTGAACAATCCAGATAGCTGGCTGTGCATGCAAGCAGTCACTCATAGCTTAGTAAAATCAATAGCACATTGATATGAAGGAAAGCCTTGCAGATCAAAGGTCTGAGGAGGTTCAAACTCAGTAGATGTGGTTTTCCCTTTCCAGGAATCTACAGGTGCTACGTCCTCTGCCTGAGCCAGCAGGTATTTTGCACAGGTGAGTTTTAAAGCAGTGATTCTTTTCACTGTCTCTGTCTGGACTGTTCTCTAGCTTCCAGGCAGGGGTCTCTGTAATGGGGGGTTTCCAGGTAGGGGGTGTCTCTTATGGGGGGATTTCTGGTGGGCAGGATTTGCTATGTGGGGGTGGGGGAGTGGGTGGCCCTCAGATGGACTTTGGGGGCAATTCCCTTAAAGAGTTACCCACTTGGCTCACTGTAAGGCCCACCACATCAGGGCCATGCTGAATAACCCTTGCACCAATTCTCGCCCATGTGAATCCCGGCCCAGGGGGCTTGTAGAATCTGGTGACTAGCTCGTTAATACTCCGGACCCCCACTAGTGCGGGGGGCGAACTTAGATGCCACCGCCAGTGGGGGTCCAGAGCATTGGAAGGGGGCCAACGCTGGATTCTTCACCGCATCTGGAACTCCATTATCGGGGGCAGGCGGTGTAGAAGCCAGACCAATAGATCAAGTTCACAAAATTCTGCTTTGCTGCACTCAGTTACGCGATGGCTGCAAAAAGCAGGAACAGATCATCAGGTAGTCCTCCGCTCCTGGAGTGAGTAAATAAACAATCATTTCATCTCAGTAAACTCATTGATCTATATCGCAAATGACTGCGGAGCTGGATCCGCAACAAAAACAGAAAATACTGGACAATCTTTCCACAGATGCTGTCAGACCTGCTCAAATTGTACTGTATGCGCTGTTTTTGTGACATATATGACCTGAACTACAGCTTTGTAGAATTTGGTCATTTTCTTCCCCTCCCAGACTCAGACCCAGACCCATACCCACAAGGGGCTGGTTTAGCTCACTGGGCTAAATCGCTGGCTTTTAAAGCAGACCAAGCAGGCCAGCAGCACGGTTCGATTCCCGTACCAGCCTCCCCGGACAGGCGCCGGAATGTGGCGATTAGGGGCTTTTCACAGTAACTTCATTGAAGCCTACTCGTGACAATAAGCGATTTTCATTCATTTTCATTTCATTTTTCATATTTAGTCTCTATTATCATCCCATTACCAACCCCTTTTGCTTTACACCATTATCCCTTTAGGCATTTAAATTGTCCTGTTTTCTACTTGATAACAGTCTTTCCATTTTGTCCTTTTCCGTCCTTCTCCTTTTCTTACCTCTGTACTTCATCTAATACCTGTAACATCTCAACCTGAAAGATTGGGTTCTGCCTGAGCTAGCAGGTGTATTGCCCAGGTGAGCTTTAAAGCAATGATGATTTTCACCGTCTCTGCCTGGACTGCACTTTAGCTTCCAGTAAGAAATCTTACAACATCAGGTTAAAGTCCAACAGGTTCCAACAGGATCAACAGGCTTCTTACTGTGCCCACCCTAGTCTAACGCCCGCATCTCCACATCTTTAGTTTCCAGGCAGGAGTCTCTCATATGGGGGGCTTCCATGGCAGGCGTCTCTGTAAGGGGGCGTTGAATCCGCGATTAGCAGAAAGCATAGACGATGGTCGAAATGAAAGAACAAGGTTTATTCCAATACAGTTACAATCCTCATCCACTCCCCTAAGCGTCTGCTTCCCGACCTGCAGTTAGGGGGAATACAGATGGGGCTCTCCTTGCAAAGGGGAAACCCCGCCCCCTTAAAGGGAAGTTCATATTCCAGGGAGGTCATGAGAAATCTTATGGTTCTGATCCCGGGACCTCCATTGGGGTTATTATACTCCTCCCCCTCTAAGTCTGGAGCAATGTCCACATCCATTGTTAAGAGCTCCGAGCTTTTTGACCGTTCTGCCTGCGGATGACGTTCAGGCGCAGACCTTGCGCCGTCAGGCGGAGCATATCGGACCGGGGAATGGCGTTTATGTGACGAGCGCCTGGGCGGTGACGGCAATGCTGGCGTGGTCACGAGAGCCAGGCACCTCCAACGGTGGCAGAATGTCCATCTCGGTTTCCGAGTCGGAGATAGGTAGTTCTTCTGCCGGCAACTCCATGTCCTCAAAGGTTATGGCTGGATCCTCGGCCACCGGCGGAGCCGGGAGGCATTGGCGCTATCAAGGGTGACCGGGGCAGCGGTGAGGACGAGACGTCTGAATCGACCGTTGATACGGCGGAAGTATCCAACACGTGGCTTCAAAGATGGTCCACGTGGCGATAAGACCCACGGCCCTGTGTCTGTATTTGGTAAGAAACCGGACCTGTTTTCGCCAACACGACTCCCAGGATCTAAGCGACCCTGCCGCCGACGTTCCGGACGTGTACCACGTCTCTCGGTGAGAACCGGTGCAGTGGCCTGCGGCGACCTGAGTCAGTCTCGGTTCAGTTCTGAGCGCCGGACCCCGAGTATCTCATTCAGCGTCACTCGCAATTCACAAGTCTCTGCCAGCTTTCCGAGGTCGGCCAGGAGGTCACTCACCGACTCGGCCTGGGCCTGAGCAACCATGTTGTACCGGAAAGAGCGCACGATGAGCGGTGGTTTCGGGTCGAAATGCTCCCCCACCAGGGCCACCTGGGTGGCGAATGACCGGGAATCTGGGGCGTCCGGGTGAGTCAGGCTCTTTGTCACATAGAAACATAGAAAATAGGTGCAGGAGCAGGCCATTCGGCCCTTCGAGCCTGCACCATCATTCAATATGGATCATGGCTGATCGGGTAAATTCAGTATCCAACTCCCGCTTTCTCTCTATACCACTTGATTCCCTTCAGCTGCAAGGGCCACGTCCAGATCCGTCTTGAGGGATAGCTTGGCAGGGTAGATGCTGAAAGAATATTTCCTTGGCTGGAAACTAGAATTTGTGGCTGATAATTTTGGAACATGCCTAACAGTTTGCAACTGAGATGAGGAGAAATGTCTTCAGTCTGATGTTTCTGAACCTTTAAAATTCTCTACCCCAGATGTCTGTGGGTGCTCTGTCACTTGGTATATTCAAGTCTGAAATTGGTAGATTTCTGGACACTAAGGGAATCAAAAGGGCCACCACAGGAAAGGGAAGAAGAGGTTGAAGGTCAGCCGTGCGTATTGATGGCAGAGCAAGCTCGATAGGCCCTATGGGTTACTCCTGCTCCTTCAGTCATGAACAGTGTGATACAAATGAAAGTTCTTTATTGAGAAAGGAAGGGCTCATGTCCTGCTACATTCTCAGTGTAAACAAATTCATGTGTCGCATGTTCAGAGAAAGAAAGTAAAATCGCAGAATTTCATCCTCAAAACACTGGGCAAAAATCCAGAAATCGCAAAATAACCTTAACCAACTGGATGCATGGAATCCCTACAGTGCAGAAGGAGGCCATTCGGCCCATCAAGTCTGCACTGACCCTCCAAAAGAGCACTCGACTTAGGGCCATTTCCCCACCCTGTGCCCATAACCCCGAATATTGATCATGGCCAGTGTGGTAATACCACTGTCTATATATGTGTGTTCCTCTATTAGAGGATGTACAATAGTACCTGCTATTACAGGTTTGTCGGTAAGCCCCTGCATAGTTTGTCGGTAAGCCCCTGCCGGCTAGCTCCGCCCACAGGGAGCAGTATAAATATCCATGAGGTCTCCTGAGCTGCCATTGTACAGCTCCACTTGAGGGAATAACATCTCACGGTAATAAAGCCTCTTTTGTACCATTTTGTGCTTCTGTGTGCAACTGTTAGCGCATCAGCCAATCCACCTAGCCTGCACATCTTTGGACTGTGGGAGGAAAGCGGAGGAAACCCACGCAGACACGGGGAGAACATGCGAACACCACGCAGACAGTCATCCGAGGCCAGAAACGAACCCATGTCCCTGGTGCTGTGACGCAGCAGTGCTAACCACTGTGCCACCGTGCTGCCATCATTCACTGCGGGTGATTAAAACAATTGGCCACGAGCCTATTCTGGATGTTTTAAAATTGCACACTGTTTAATGAGTTGTCACTTTCCTGATTCTCTGTATCTTGTGGCTGTTTGTCGGGTGTCGTGTGTCTCTTAGCCAAATATGATGCTAATCGCACAGAAGACAATCTCAGATTTTGTCCATATTCTGCGTAACCTTACCTAATGTCAACCTAGCTAGATTTTAGTCGGTGCAGTTGCCAATTATAACGGCTAAAATTAACCACTCTCACATTTAACTGGCACATTTCCTGAAACTGAAAGGACAAGAATTAAGGAAATTAACAAGTAATTTTCGAAAGAATGTTCAATGTTGTTTCTTCGAAACGATGTGAATTGGGCAACGCCTTAATCCTAAAATAATTTACTGGAAGTACTCAGCAGCTCTCTCAACATCTGTGAGGAAAGAATCAAAATTAACTTTTTATTTTGAAGATCAGCAGAATTATATCCCGTCACAGGCTCCATCATTGCCAACTTATCACTCCTTCATAGGCACCGCAGGATTAAATTTTACTTCAAGCTCGATGTAAGTATTTTGAAATTCTTTCAGGAGATGTGTGCGTCACTGGCAATCACCGGCATTTATTGCGCGTCCCGTATAACGCTTGAACTGAGTGGCTGATAATTTTGGAACATGCCTAACAGTTTGCAACTGAGATGAGGAGAAATGTCTTCAGCCTGATGTTTCTGAACCTTTAAAATTCTCTACCCCAGATGTCTGTGGGTGCTCTGTCACTTGGTATATTCAAGTCTGAAATTGGTAGATTTCTGGACACTAAGGGAATCAAAAGGGCCACCACAGGAAAGGGAAGGAGAGGTTGAAGGTCAGCCGTGCGTATTGATGGCAGAGCAAGCTCGATAGGCCCTATGGGTTACTCCTGCTCCTTCAGTCATGAACAATGTGATACAAATGAAAGTTCTTTCTTGAGAAAGGAAGGGCTCATGTCCTGCTACATTCTCAGTGTAAACAAATTCATGTGTCGCATGTTCAGAGAAAGAAAGTAAAATCGCAGAATTTCATCCTCAAAACACTGGGCAAAAATCCAGAAATCGCAAAATAACCTTAACCAACTGGATGCATGGAATCCCTACAGTGCAGAAGGAGGCCATTCGGCCCATCAAGTCTGCACTGACCCTCCAAAAGAGCACTCGACTTAGGGCCATTTCCCCACCCTGTGCCCATAACCCCGAATATTGATCATGGCCAGTGTGGTAATACCACTGTCTATATATGTGTGTTCCTCTATTAGAGGATGTACAATAGTACCTGCTATTACAGGTTTGTCGGTAAGCCCCTGCATAGTTTGTCGGTAAGCCCCTGCCGGCTAGCTCCGCCCACAGGGAGCAGTATAAATATCCATGAGGTCTCCTGAGCTGCCATTGTACAGCCCCACTTGAGGGAATAACATCTCATGGTAATAAAGCCTCTTTTGTACCATTTTGTGCTTCTGTGTGCAACTGTTAGCGCATCAGCCAAACCACCTAGCCTGCACATCTTTGGACTGTGGGAGGAAAGCGGAGGAAACCCACGCAGACACGGGGAGAACATGCGAACACCACGCAGACAGTCATTCGAGGCCAGAAACGAACCCATGTCCCTGGTGCTGTGACGCAGCAGTGCAAACACTGTGCCACTGTGCTGCCATCATTCACTGCGGGTGATTAAAACAATTGGCCACGAGCCTATTCTGGATGTTTTAAAATTGCACACTGTTTAATGAGTTGTCACTTTCCTGATTCTCTGTATCTTGTGGCTGTTTGTCGGGTGTCGTATGTCTCTTAGCCAAATATGATGCTAATCGCACAGAAGACAATCTCAGATTTTGTCCATATTCTGCGTAACCTTACCTAATGTCAACCTAGCTAGATTTTGGTCGGTACAGTTGCCAATTATAATGGCTAAAATTAACCATTATAAAAGATATATAATTATATATATATAACCATTATAAAAGATTATAAAAGATACGATTTATAATCATCTAGATAGGAATAATATGATTAGGGATAGTCAGCATGGTTTTGTGAAGGGTAGGTCATGCCTCACAAACCTTATCGAGTTCTTTGAGAAGGTGACTGAACAGGTAGACGAGGGTAGAGCAGTTGATGTGGTGTATATGGATTTCAGTAAAGCGTTTGATAAGGTTCCCCATGGTTGGCTATTGCAGAAAATACGGAGGCTGGGGATTGAGGGTGATTTCGAGATGTGGATCAGAAATTGGCTAGTTGAAAGAAGACAGAGAGTGGTAGTTGATGGGAAATGTTCAGAATGGAGTTCAGTTACGAGTGGCGTACCACAAGGATCTGTTCTGGGGCCGTTGCTGTTTGTCATTTTTATAAATGACCTAGAGGAGGGCGCAGAAGGATGGGTGAGTAAATTTTCCAGACGACACTAAAGTCGGTGGAGTTGTAGACAGTGCGGAAGGATGTTGCAGGTTACAGAGGGACATAGATAAGCTGCAGAGCTGGGCTGAGAGGTGGCAAATGGAGTTTAATGTGGAGAAGTGTGAGGTGATTCACTTTGGAAAGAATAACAGGAATGCGGAATATTTGGCTAATGGTAAAATTCTTGGTAGTGTGGATGAGCAGAGGGATCTCGGTGTCCATGTACATAGATCCCTGAAAGTTGCCACCCAGGTTGATAGGGTTGTGAAGAAGGCCTATGGTGTGTTGGCCTTTATTGGTAGAGGGATTGAGTTCCGGAGCCATGAGGTCATGTTGCAGTTGTACAAAACTCTAGTACGGCCGCATTTGGAGTATTGCGTACAGTTCTGGTCGCCTCATTATAGGAAGGACGTGGAAGCTTTGGAACGGGTGCAGAGGAGATTTACCAGGATGTTGCCTGGTATGGAGGGAAAATCTTATGAGGAAAGGCTGATGGACTTGAGGTTGTTTTCGTTAGAGAGAAGAAGGTTAAGAGGTGACTTAATAGAGGCATACAAAATGATCAGAGGGTTAGATAGGGTGGACAGCGAGAGCCTTCTCCCGCGGATGGAGGTGGCTAGCACGAGGGGACATAGCCTTAAATTGAGGGGTAATAGATATAGGACAGAGGTCAGAGGTGGGTTTTTTACGCAAAGAGTGGTGAGGCCGAGGAATGCCCTACCTGCAACAGTAGTGAACTCGCCAACATTGAGGGCATTAAAAAATTTGTTGGATAAGCATATGGATGATAAGGGCATAGTGTAGGTTAGATGGCCTTTAGTTTTTTTTCCATGTCGGTGCAACATCGAGGGCCGAAGGGCCTGTACTGCGCTGTATCGTTCTATGTTCTATGTTCTATGTTCACATTTAACTGGCACATTTCCTGTTTACTGTAAGGACAGGAATTAAGGAAATTAACAAGTAATTTTTGAAAGAATGTTCAATATTTTTTCTTAGAAACCATGTGAATGGGGCAACGCCTTAATCCTAAAATAATTTACTGGAAGTACTCAGCAGCTCTCTCAACATCTGTGAGGAAAGAATCAAAATTAACTTTTTAGTTTGAAGATCAGCAGAATTATATCCCGTCACAGGCTCCATCATTGCCAACTTATCACTCCTTCATAGGCACCGCAGGTATAAATTTTTACTTCAAGCTCGATGTAAGTATTTTGAAATTCTTTCAGGAGATGTGTGTGTCAGTGGTAATCACCGGCATTTATTGCGTGTCCCGTATAACGCTTGAACTGAGTGGCTGATAATTTTGGAACATGCCTAACAGTTTGCAACTGAGATGAGGAGAAATGTCTTCAGTCTGATGTTTCTGAACCTTTAAAATTCTCTACCCCAGATGTCTGTGGGTGCTCTGTCACTTGGTATATTCAAGTCTGAAATTGGTAGATTTCTGGACACTAAGGGAATCAAAAGGGCCACCACAGGAAAGGGAAGAAGAGGTTGAAGGTCAGCCGTGCGTATTGATGGCAGAGCAAGCTCGATAGGCCCTATGGGTTACTCCTGCTCCTTCAGTCATGAACAGTGTGATACAAATGAAAGTTCTTTCTTGAGAAAGGAAGGGCTCATGTCCTGCTACATTCTCAGTGTAAACAAATTCATGTGTCGCATGTTCAGAGAAAGAAAGTAAAATCGCAGAATTTCATCCTCAAAACACTGGGCAAAAATCCAGAAATCGCAAAATAACCTTAACCAACTGGATGCATGGAATCCCTACAGTGCAGAAGGAGGCCTTTCGGCCCATCAAGTCTGCACTGACCCTCCAAAAGAGCACTCGACTTAGGGCCATTTCCCCACCCTGTGCCCATAACCCCGAATATTGATCATGGCCAGTGTGGTAATACCACTGTATATATATGTGTGTTCCTCTATTAGAGGATGTACAATAGTACCTGCTATTACAGGTTTGTCGGTAAGCCCCTGCATAGTTTGTCGGTCAGCCCCTGCTGGCTAGCTCCGCCCACAGGGAGCAGTATAAATATCCATGATGTCTCCTGAGCTGCCATTGTACAGCTCCACTTGAGTGAATAACATCTCACGGTAATAAAGCCTCTTTTCTACCGTTTCGTGTTTCTGTGTGCAACTGTTAGCGCATCAGCCAATCCACCTAGCCTGCACATCTTTGGACTATGGGAGGAAAGCGGAGGAAACCCACGCAGACATGGGGAGAACATGCGAACACCACGCAGACAGTCACCCGAGGCCAGAAACGAACCCATGTCCCTGGTGCTGTGATGCAGCAGTGCTAACCACTGTGCCACCGTACTGCCATCATTCACTGCGGGTGATTAAAACAATTGGCCACGAGCCTATTCTGGATGTTTTAAAATTGCACACTGTTTAATGAGTTGTCACTTTCCTGATTCTCTGTATCTTGTGGCTGTTTGTCGGGTGTCGTGTGTCTCTTAGCCAAATATGATGCTAATCGCACAGAAGACAATCTCAGATTTTGTCCATATTCTGCGTAACCTTACCTAATGTCAACCTAGCTAGATTTTGGTCGGTACAGTTGCCAATTATAATGGCTAAAATTAACCACTCTCACATTTAACTGGCACATTTCCTGAAACTGAAAGGACAAGAATAAAGGAAATTAACAAGTAATTTTCGAAAGAATGTTCAATGTTGTTTCTTCGAAACCATGTGAATGGGGCAACGCCTTCATCCTAAAATAATTTACTGGAAGTTCTCAGCAGGTCTCTCAGCATCTGTGAGGAAAGAATCAAAATTAACTTTTTATTTTGAAGATCAGCAGAATTATATCCCGTCACAGGCTCCATCATTGCCAACTTATCACTCCTTCATAGGCACCGCAGGTATAAATTTTTACTTCAAGCTCGATGTAAGTATTTTGAAATTCTTTCAGGAGATGTGTGTGTCAGTGGCAATCACCGGCATTTATTGCGCGTCCCGCATAACACTTGAACTGAGTGGCTGATAATTTTGGAACATGCCTAACAGTTTGCAACTGAGATGAGGAGAAATGTCTTCAGTCTGATGTTTCTGAACCTTTAAAATTCTCTACCCCAGATGTCTGTGGGCGCTCTGTCACTTGGTATATTCAAGTCTGAAATTGGTAGATTTCTGGACACTAAGGGAATCAAAAGGGCCACCACAGGAAAGGGAAGGAGAGGTTGAAGGTCAGCCGTGCGTATTGATGGCAGAGCAAACTCGATAGGCCCTATGGGTTACTCCTGCTCCTTCAGTCATGAACAATGTGATACAAATGAAAGTTCTTTCTTGAGAAAGGAAGGGCTCATGTCCTGCTACATTCTCAGTGTAAACAAATTCATGTGTCGCATGTTCAGAGAAAGAAAGTAAAATCGCAGAATTTCATCCTCAAAACACTGGGCAAAAATCCAGAAATCGCAAAATAACCTTAACCAACTGGATGCATGGAATCCCTACAGTGCAGAAGGAGGCCATTCGGCCCATCAAGTCTGCACTGACCCTCCAAAAGAGCACTCGACTTAGGGCCATTTCCCCACCCTGTGCCCATAACCCCGAATATTGATCATGGCCAGTGTGGTAATACCACTGTCTATATATGTGTGTTCCTCTATTAGAGGATGTACAATAGTACCTGCTATTACAGGTTTGTCGGTAAGCCCCTGCATAGTTTGTCGGTAAGCCCCTGCTGGCTAGCTCCGCCCACAGGGAGCAGTATAAATATCCATGAGGTCTCCTGAGCTGCCATTGTACAGCTCCACTTGAGGGAATAACATCTCACGGTAATAAAGCCTCTTTTCTACCGTTTCGTGTTTCTGTGTGCAACTGTTAGCGCATCAGCCAAACCACCTAGCCTGCACATCTTTGGACTGTGGGAGGAAAGCGGAGGAAACCCACGCAGAAATGGGGAGAACATGCGAACACCACGCAGACAGTCATTCGAGGCCAGAAACGAACCCATGTCCCTGGTGCTGTGACGCAGCAGTGCTAACCACTGTGCCACCGTACTGCCATCATTCACTGCGGGTGATTAAAACAATTGGCCACGAGCCTATTCTGGATGTTTTAAAATTGCACACTGTTTAATGAGTTGTCACTTTCCTGATTCTCTGTATCTTGTGGCTGTTTGTCGGGTGTCGTATGTCTCTTAGCCAAATATTATGCTGTTCGCACAGAAGACAATCTCAGATTTTGTCCATATTCTGCGTAACCTTACCTAATGTCAACCTAGCTAGATTTTGGTCGGTACAGTTGCCAATTATAATGGCTAAAATTAACCATTATAAAAGATATATAATTATATATATATAACCATTATAAAAGATTATAAAAGATACGATTTATAATCATCTAGATAGGAATAATATGATTAGGGATAGTCAGCATGGTTTTGTGAAGGGTAGGTCATGCCTCACAAACCTTATCGAGTTCTTTGAGAAGGTGACTGAACAGGTAGACGAGGGTAGAGCAGTTGATGTGGTGTATATGGATTTCAGTAAAGCGTTTGATAAGGTTCCCCATGGTTGGCTATTGCAGAAAATACGGAGGCTGGGGATTGAGGGTGATTTAGAGATGTGGATCAGAAATTGGCTAGTTGAAAGAAGACAGAGAGTGGTAGTTGATGGGAAATGTTCAGAATGGAGTTCAGTTACGAGTGGCGTACCACAAGGATCTGTTCTGGGGCCGTTGCTGTTTGTCATTTTTATAAATGACCTAGAGGAGGGCGCAGAAGGATGGGTGAGTAAATTTTCCAGACGACACTAAAGTCGGTGGAGTTGTAGACAGTGCGGAAGGATGTTGCAGGTTACAGAGGGACATAGATAAGCTGCAGAGCTGGGCTGAGAGGTGGCAAATGGAGTTTAATGTGGAGAAGTGTGAGGTGATTCACTTTGGAAAGAATAACAGGAATGCGGAATATTTGGCTAATGGTAAAATTCTTGGTAGTGTGGATGAGCAGAGGGATCTCGGTGTCCATGTACATAGATCCCTGAAAGTTGCCACCCAGGTTGATAGGGTTGTGAAGAAGGCCTATGGTGTGTTGGCCTTTATTGGTAGAGGGATTGAGTTCCGGAGCCATGAGGTCATGTTGCAGTTGTACAAAACTCTAGTACGGCCGCATTTGGAGTATTGCGTACAGTTCTGGTCGCCTCATTATAGGAAGGACGTGGAAGCTTTGGAACGGGTGCAGAGGAGATTTACCAGGATGTTGCCTGGTATGGAGGGAAAATCTTATGAGGAAAGGCTGATGGACTTGAGGTTGTTTTCGTTAGAGAGAAGAAGGTTAAGAGGTGACTTAATAGAGGCATACAAAATGATCAGAGGGTTAGATAGGGTGGACAGCGAGAGCCTTCTCCCGCGGATGGAGGTGGCTAGCACGAGGGGACATAGCCTTAAATTGAGGGGTAATAGATATAGGACAGAGGTCAGAGGTGGGTTTTTTACGCAAAGAGTGGTGAGGCCGAGGAATGCCCTACCTGCAACAGTAGTGAACTCGCCAACATTGAGGGCATTTAAAAATTTGTTGGATAAGCATATGGATGATAAGGGCATAGTGTAGGTTAGATGGCCTTTAGTTTTTTTTCCATGTCGGTGCAACATCGAGGGCCGAAGGGCCTGTACTGCGCTGTATCGTTCTATGTTCTATGTTCTATGTTCACATTTAACTGGCACATTTCCTGTTTACTGTAAGGACAGGAATTAAGGAAATTAACAAGTAATTTTTGAAAGAATGTTCAATATTTTTTCTTAGAAACCATGTGAATGGGGCAACGCCTTAATCCTAAAATAATTTACTGGAAGTACTCAGCGGCTCTCTCAACATCTGTGAGGAAAGAATCAAAATTAACTTTTTAGTTTGAAGATCAGCAGAATTATATCCCGTCACAGGCTCCATCATTGCCAACTTATCACACCTTCATAGGCACCGCAGGTATCAAATTTTACTTCAAGCTCGATGTAAGTATTTTGAAATTCTTTCAGGAGATGTGTGTGTCAGTGGCAATCACCGGCATTTATTGCGCGTCCCGAATAACGCTTGAACTGAGTGGCTTGCTCGGCCAATTTACGAGGGCAGTTGCTGTGTGTCTGTAGTCACGTGTAGGCCTGGCCAGGTAAGTCTGGCAGACATCTTTCCCTAAGGTGCATCAGTGAACCTCGTAGAGCAGTCACTTTCCAACTCAAGCTCTTAACCCGTGGGTGGGTCGCGGGCGGTTGTTGGGAGGGTCGCCGCTTTCCCGATCTTGGGACGAAGTGCCCAACAGCCACGACTGGCTTTTAAAAATGCCGGCAACGACCGGCTTTCAAGAATGCTGACCGTCCCGTGCACGCGTGCCCCCCTCAGCCGGATGTGGCAGTGCGCAGGCCCAGCTGGGCAGACCACCTCCTCCGGACGCTAGCCCGCTGTCCCAAGACAGTTTTTTTTAAGTCTTCCCGCCAGAAGCGACAGCAGAGAGCCATTGATGCGCCCCATACATTGACATCACCTGCTCTGGGTGCAAAATTACTGAAGAGATTCCTCCATTTTGTAGCTGCCGGCAAGCAAGCAACAGGACTGAATAATTTAAAATGGATTGTTTCGTTATAAGGAAGAGAAGGCCAGAGACACAAACAGGGCAGGATCTCACAACTAAATCTGCTGGAGAGAGCTGGGCAGGAGAGTCCATGGCAGGACACAGCAGTGCTGGAGTGAACTGCCCAGGAAAGTGCACAGTGGGACACAGCAATGCTGGTGTGAACTGCCCAGGAAAGTGCACAGCGGGACACAGCAATGCTGGTGTGAGCTTCCCCGGAGAGTCCACAGTGGGACACAGCAGTGCTGGTGTGAACTGCCCAGGAGAGTCCACAGTGGGACAAAGCAGCGCTGGTGTGAACTGCCCAGGAGAGTGCACAGCGGGTCACAGCAGTGCTGGTGTGAGCTTCCCCGGAGAGTCCACAGTGGGATACAGCAGTGCTGGTGTGAGCTGTACAGGAGAGTGCACAGCGGGTCACAGCAATGCTGGTGTGAGCTGTACAGGAGAGTGCACAGCGGGTCACAGCAATGCTGGTGTGAGCTGTACAGGAGAGTGCACAGCGGGTCACAGCAATGCTGGTGTGAGCTGTACAGGAGAGTGCACAGCGGGTCACAGCAATGCTGGTGTGAGCTGTACAGGAGAGTGCACAGCGGGACACAGCAGTGCTGGTGTGAGCTTCCCCGGAGAGTCCACAGTGGGATACAGCAGTGCTGGTGTGAGCTGTACAGGAGAGTCCACAGTGGGACAAAGCAGCGCTGGTGTGAACTGCCCAGGAGAGTGCACAGCGGGACACAGCAGTGCTGGTGTGAGCTGCCCAGGAGAGTCCCCAGCGGGTCACAGCAGTGCTGGTGTGAGCTTCCCCGGAGAGTCCACAGTGGGATACAGCAGTGCTGGTGTGAGCTGTACAGGAGAGTGCACAGCGGGTCACAGCAATGCTGGTGTGAGCTGTACAGGAGAGTGCACAGCGGGACACAGCAGTGCTGGTGTGAGCTTCCCCGGAGAGTCCACAGTGGGATACAGCAGTGCTGGTGTGAGCTGTACAGGAGAGTCCACAGTGGGACACAGCAGTGCTGGTGTGAACTGCCCAGGAGAGTGCACAGCGGGACACAGCAGTGCTGGCTCTATACTCTCGGATAGATTGCTTCGTGGTGAGTAGGGGACTGATTCCGAGAGTGGAGGAGGCCGAGTATTCGGCCATTGCAATCTCCGACCATGCTCCGCATTGATAGAGTTGGAGATGGGGGAGGTGCGGGACCAACGTCCGTTGTGGCGGTTGGATGTGGGGTTGTTGGCGGAGGAGGAGGTGTGTAGGAGGGTCCGGGCAAGTATTGAGGGGTACCTTGAGGTGAATGATACGGGGGAGGTTCAGGTGGGGATGGTCTGGGAAGCCCTGAAGGCAGTAAATCGTGGGGAGCTGATATCCATCCGGGCACACAGGGAGAGGAGCGAGAGGAGTGAGAGGGATAGACTGGTGGGAAAGATGCTGGAGGTGGACAGGAGGTATGCAGAGGCACCAGAGGAGGGACTGTTGGGGGAGAGGCGCAGCCTGCAGGCTAAATTTGATTTGCTGACCACTAGAAAGGCGGAGGCACAGTGGAGGAAGGCACAAGGGGCAGTGTACGAACATGGTGAAAAGGCGAGTAGGATGCTGGCTCATCAGCTCCGTAAGCGGGATGCGGCTAAAGAGATTGCTGGAGTGAGAGACAAGAGTGGGAATGTGGTGCGGAAGGGGGTAGAGGTGAATGAGGTCTTCAAGGACTTTTACGGGGAACTGTACCGGTCGGAGCCAACGAGGGAGAGGAGGGGATTGGAGAGGTTCCTTGACAGGCTTTCTTTCCCGAAGGTGCAGGAGGAGAAGGTGGAGGGGCTGGGTGCGCCAATTGAGCTGGAGGAGCTAGTTAAGGGGATCAGGCAGATGCAGTCAGGGAAGGCACCGGGGCCGGATGGGTTCCCGGTGGAGTTTTATAAAAAGTTTGTGGACCTAGTGGGCCCCTTGCTGGTGCGGACTCTCAACGAAGCGTGGGAAGGGGGGACTTTGCCCCCGACGATGTCGCGGGCGCTGATCTCGTTAATTTTAAAGAAGGACAAGGACCCCCAGCAGTGTGGTTCATACAGGCCCATATCTCTCCTCAACGTGGATGCTAAGGTGCTGGCAAAAATCCTGGCCACCAGGATAGAGGACTGTGTGCCAGGGGTTGTGCACGAGGACCAGACAGGTTTTGTGAAGGGAAGGCAGCTGAACACGAATGTGCGGAGATTGCTGAATGTCATCATGATGCCGGCGATTGAGGCAGAGATAGTGGTGGCGCTGGATGCGGAGAGGGCCTTCGATAGAGTGGAGTGGGGGTACCTATGGGAGGTGTTGGGGAGGTTTGGGTTTGGTGAAGGGTTCATTAGATGGGTAAGGCTGCTATATGAGGCCCCGATGGCGTGCGTGGCCACGAATAGGAGGAGGTCGGAGTACTTCCGGCTTTACCGAGGGACCAGGCAGGGTTGCCCCCTGTCCTCCTTGTTGTTTGCACTGGCAATCGAGCCGCTGGCGATGGCGTTGAGAGATTCAGAGAGGTGGAGAGGCTTGGTGCGAGGTGGAGAGGAACATAGGGTGTCGTTGTATGCCGACGACCTGTTACTGTATGTGGCAGACCTGGTGGGAGGGATGCCGGGAGTGATGGAGTTGCTAGCCGAGTTTGGGACCTTTTCAGGTTATAAATTAAACTTAGGCAAGAGTGAGGTGTTTGTGGTGCACCCTGGAGACCAGGAGGAAGGAATTGGTAGGCTCCCGCTTAGGCGGGCAGGGGAGAGCTTTAGGTACCTGGGGGTGGAGGTGGCCAGGGACTGGGGGACTCTTCACAAGCATAACTTCACCAGACTGGTAGATCAGATGGAGGAGGAGTTCAGGAGGTGGGATATGCTGCCATTGTCGCTGGCGGGGAGGGTACAGTCCGTCAAAATGACGGTGCTTCCGAGGTTCTTGTTCCTTTTTCAGTGCCTGCCCATATTTATCCCCAGGGCCTTCTTTAGGAGACTGACCAGCAGTATTCTGAGCTTTGTGTGGGCACATGGGACTCCGAGAGTGAGGAGGGTGTTCCTGGAGCGAGGTAGGGATAGAGGCGGGCTGGCGCTGCCCAACCTTCTGGGGTACTATTGGGCAGCCAATGTGTCAATGGTGCGTAAATGGGTGATGGAGGGGGGAGGGGCGGCGTGGAAAAGAATGGAGATGGCGTCATGTAGAGGTACGAGCCTGGGTGCCATGGTAACGGCGCCGTTGCCGCTCTCCTCTAAGAGGTTTACCACGAGCCCGGTGGTGGCGGCGACCCTAAGAATCTGGGGACAGTGGAGACGGCATCGGGGGGAAACAGGGGGCTCGATGGAGGCTCCACTGGGTGGCAATCATCGGTTCATCCCGGGGAACAAGGATGGGGCATTCAGGGGGTGGCAAAGGACGGGCATCAGCAAATTGAGGGACCTGTTTATTGGCGGGAGGTTTGCGGGCCTGGGGGAACTGGAAGATAAATTTGGCCTTCCCCAGGGGAACATGTTCAGATACTTGCAGGTAAAGGCATTTGCTAGGCGACAGGTAGAGGGATTCCCTTTGCTGCCCTCGCAGGGGACGATGGACAGAGTGCTTTTGGGGGTGTGGATAGGAGAGGGGAAGGTGTCTGACATCTATAAGGTAATCCAGGAGGTGGAGGAGTCGTCAGTGGAGGAGCTGAAGGCTAAATGGGAGGAGGAACTCGGGGAGCAGATAGAGGACGGGACTTGGGCGGAGGCCTTGGAGAGAGTCAACTCTTCGTCCTCATGTGCGAAGCTTAGTCTCATCCAATTTAAGGTGCTGCACTGGGCCCACATGTCCGGGACTAGGATGAGTAGGTTCTTTGGGGGTGAGGACAGGTGCACCAGATGTTCGGGGAGTCCAGCGAACCACGCCCATATGTTCTGGGCATGCCCAGCACTGGAAGAATTCTGGAAGGGGGTGGCGGGGACGGTGTCGAGGGTGGTTGGATCCAGGGTCAAACCAGGCTGGGGACTCGCGATTTTTGGAGTTGCGGTAGAGCCGGGAGTGCAGGAGGCGAAAGAGGCCGGTGTCCTGGCCTTTGCGTCCCTAGTAGCCCGTCGAAGGATTCTGCTACAGTGGAAGGATGCAAGGCCCCCAAGTGTGGAGACCTGGATCAGTGACATGGCGGGATTTATTAAATTGGAAAAAGTCAAATTTGCCCTGAGAGGATCAATACAAGGGTTCTATAAACGATGGCAGCCTTTTCTGGACTTTCTGACTCAGAGATAGGTAACTGGGTCAATAGCAGCAGCAACCCGGGGGGGGGGGGGGGGGGGGGGGTGCATTATTGTAGTGTTTATTCTGTAACTTTATAGTGTGTTAATTTGCGTTGTTGTTAAAATGCTGGGTTGTTCATGGGGATGGGGCGAATGTATATGATTGTTAATATTATTGTTATTTTCGGTATTTTACTAAGGTGCGTCAATGTTGTATAAAATCAAAATTTTTCAATAAAAATTATTTTAAAAAAAAGCAGTGCTGGTGTGAGCTTTCCCGGAGAGTGCACAGCGGGTCACAGCAGTGCTGGGGTGAGCTGTACAGGAGAGTGCACAGCGGGTCACAGCAGTGCTGGTGTGAGCTGTACAGGAGAGTCCACAGCGGGTCACAGCAATGCTGGTGTGAGCTGTACAGGAGAGTCCCCAGCGGGACACAGCAGTGCTGGTGTGAGTTGCCCAGGAGAGTGCACAGCGGGTCACAGCAGTGCTGGTGTGAGCTGTACAGGAGAGTCCCCAGCGGGACACAGCAGTGCTGGTGTGAGTTGCCCAGGAGAGTCCCCAGCGGGACACAGCAATGCTGGTGTGAGCTGTACGGGAGAGTCCCCAGCGGGACACAGCAGTGCTGGTGTGAGCTGTACAGGAGAGTCCCCAGCGGGACACAGCAGTGCTGGTGTGAGTTGCCCAGGAGAGTGCACAGCGGGTCACAGCAGTGCTGGTGTGAGCTGTACAGGAGAGTCCCCAGCGGGACACAGCAGTGCTGGTGTGAGCTGTACAGGAGAGTCCCCAGCGGGACACAGCAGTGCTGGTGTGAGTTGCCCAGGAGAGTGCACAGTGGGACACAGCAGTGCTGGTGTGAGTTGCCCAAGAGAGTGCACAGCAGGACACAGCAGTGCTGGTGTGAGCTGTACAGGAGAGTGCACAGCGGGACACAGCAGTGCTGGTGTGAGCTGTACAGGAGAGTGCACAGCGGGTCACAGCAGTGCTGGTGTGAGCTGTACAGGAGAGTCCACAGCGGGTCACAGCAATGCTGGTGTGAGCTGTACAGGAGAGTCCCCAGCGGGACACAGCAGTGCTGGTGTGAGTTGCCCAGGAGAGTGCACAGCAGGACACAGCAGTGCTGGTGTGAGCTGTCCAGGAGAGTGCACAGCAGGACACAGCAGTGCTGGTGTGAGTTGCAGGGTCTCAGGGAACCCCAGCAAATGCCCAGACATCTGCTGCTGCTATCTAAATACCATTCCCCAAAAGGGGACTCGTAAAGCTCCATGTTCCTGCCCACTGGAGCTAAAGTTTAACAGGCAATTTCCTGATTACTGTAAGGACAGGAATGTAAGTATTTTGAAACTCTTTCAGCGGACATGTGCGTCACTGACAATCACCGGCATTTACTGCCCATCCTGAATAACGCTTGAACTGAGTGGCTTGCTCGGCCAATTTAAGAGGGCAGTTGCTGTGTGTCTGTAGTCACGTGTAGGCCAGGCCAGGTAAGTCTGGCAGACACCTTTCCTTGAAGGGGCACCAATGAACTTTCAAACACAAGCTCATGGCCGTGGGTGGGTCGTGGGCAGGTGCTGGTAGGGGCACAGCTTTCCCGATCGTGGGAAGAAGTGTCCAACAGCTGCGACCGGCTTTCAAAAATGCTGACCGTCCCGTGCACGCGTGGCCGGGTGTGGCAGTGCGCAGGCCTGGGCCCTGCGAGGCAGACCACCTCCTCCGGATGCCAGCGTGCTATCCTAAGAACAGATTTTTAAAAAAGTCTTCTGGCCAGAGGCAGTGGCAGAGAGACGGTGACGCTCCCCATACACTGAGGGACTGGTTTAGCTCACTCAGCTAAATCGCTGGCTTTTAAAGCAGGCCAGCAGCACGGTTCGATTCCCGTACCAGCCTCCCCGGACAGGCGCCGGAATGTGGCGACTAGGGGCTTTTCACAGTAACTTCATTGAAGCCTACTCGTGACAATGAGCAATTTTCATTTCATTTCATCACCTGCTCTGGGTGCAAAATTACTGAACAGAGATTCCACCATTTTGTAGCTGCCGGCAAGCAAGCAACAGGACTGAATAATTTAAAATGGATCGTTTCGTTATAAGGAAGAGAAGGCCAGAGACACAAACAGGGCAGGATCTCACAACTAAATCTGCTGGAGAGAGCTGGGCAGGAGAGTCCATGGCAGGACAAAGCAGTGCTGGAGTGAACTGCCCAGGAGAGTCAACAGCGGGACAAAGCAGTGCTGGCACCAGGTTGACACTGCCAGTCTGCCCAGGTGGCACCATCAGGGTGCCCAGGCAGCACTGCCAGGGTCCCTGTGAGCCAGGGAGTGCCAGGGTGCTACCCCGCCCTGTCACCGCCCACCTGGGGGGACCTGGGGGGACCTAATGGTCTCCGATACCCTCCGGGTTGCCATCACGCCTGCTTCACACTTGTGGAAACCACTACTGATTGGCACCGTGTGATGAATGGTATCAGTAGCTGCTGTAACGGTACCTTACCTTTAATACATTGGCCCTTTAAGACCGGGCTTGGAACCCTGGGGGACTCCGCCTCTGGCTCCGCCCCCAGGAAACGGTATATAAGATGAGGCTCACACAGCAGCATGTAGTGAGCACACTTCTCGGCTGCTGTTCAGTTCTCTGATGATTAAAGCCTTTGAATTACCTATCTTCTCTCCTGTGTCGTAATTGAGGGTATCTCACACCGGTTGAGGCTTCGCAAATGCATCCGTTGACTCCGGGGTGCCAGGTGAATGTGGCGTTGGGATATTTAAATGGGCCTAATGGTCATTGAAATCTCATTATCTGGATCATGCACTCGCTGGGCGTGTCACCTGCCATGCCTAGCTCCATACTGGGTGCAGCGCAATGGCTGAAACGCGCCCTATATTTTAAAGAAAGTCCATGATGGACCATCTAGTTCAGAGATCAGCAACCAGTTGGACAACAATGACAGAGTTTCTCTAATTCTCTTTCAGGCCATAGTATAACACCATCGACCTCCTTCCTCACAGAAGGACCTCTTTCTATTTACAACTGAGTCACCCGACCCACGTTGGGCCCACCTCCGCCTTTGCACAACCTCCGGGTGGTGGGCCCAACTCCCATTATATCCCTCCTCCCGGAACAAAATAGAGAATGGTCAAAATGGCCGCATCCCGCCAAAGTGCAGGACAAGGCGTACAGGAGCTACAGGGGGTGGCGGGCCTCAGTTTGGGACGCTTGACGATGACGCTTGGCGATGTGCTATGCACTGTTTCTGAAACCTGAGGACGTGGGCCCCTGGCCTTGGGGCCGCTATCACCGGGAGAGGAGAGGCGCAGAGGCCTGACGGGCTGTCTCCCCCAACCAGGAAGAACCAGAACAAGGAGACTGGTATCCATCCGGCCGCCGTGACTGGGCTGACAGGCGCCCGAGAGAAGGACCACTCCCCCGCCGTCCTGCAAGGCACGACCGCTCTCCTCGAGATCAGACGTATTCCTTGGGTGAAGATGTCGGCGACTACCAGCAGTAGAACTGTATCATGGTGCCGAAAGTGGAGCCAGTCCGCTTCACTCTCTGCATAAATGGCCACTCTATCCAGATGGAATTGAACACTGGGTCCGCAGCCTCCATCATCACAGCCATAGCTGCCGCACGTTTGACCGTGTCGGCTCAGGGATCCAGCCCTTACATGATACTGACATCCGGATAGCCACTTATACAGGGGAGTTATTGGCCATCTCTGGTACCTCAGTGGTCCCCATCAAATACGGCAGCAGTCAGCTAGTTTACCCCTGGTGATGGTGCGTGGAGGTGGCCTTTTTTGCTGGGGTGTGATTGGGTGAAACACCTCCGCCTCGATTGCCAGCGGGTTTGCTGCATGTGCCCAGATGGACCAGAAGACCTGTCGGCAAAATTCCCGGAGGTTCTCCAGGATGGCTTGGGCACTATCAAAGGAGCCGCAGCCAAGATTTGCATCAACCCGTCAGCACAGCCATGCTATTTCCGTACCCGACCAGTTTGTATGCTTTGCAACCAAAGTGGGACGCGGAACGTGACCACTTGGAGCAACTGGGCATCATTTGCCCTGTGAAATTCGTGGATTGGGCAGCCCCTGTCGTACCTGTAATGAAGCCCAATGGTTCTGTTCATCTTTGCGGGGACTATAAAATGACGGTCAACAGGTATCCCATTGGGACTGTTACCCCGTCCTGCCTATAAAGGTCTTCTACGTGAAGTATAGTGGGGCCCTCACTTTCTAGAAGCTGGATATGAGCCACGCTTATCTCCAACTGGTCTTGGGCCTGGGATCCAGTTTGTTACGGTGAACACACACTGCGCGTTGTATGAATACACCTGTTTGCCCTTCTGGGTCTCGTCGGCTTGCGCTATCTTTCAGCGGGTCATGGAAAATATATTGTGGGGCCTACCACGTTGTGGTCTACCTCGATGATTGCATGATTACTGAAGCCTTGGACCAGGAGCATTTACAGAACCTTGCCGTGGTTCGCCAGCGTTTCTCGGCCGCCAGGGCTCGGCTTCATTGAGAAAAGTGCGTGTTCCACGTCGCTGAAGTTACATACTTGGGTTACCGCATGAACCGCCACGGTCTCCACCTGGTTGAGCACAAGGTGCGGGCAATCTGGTTAGCCCCTATCCCAGAAGCTCCATTCTTTATTGAGGCTCGATAATAATTATGAGAATTTCATCCCGAACACCGTGGCCCTGCTGGCCCCCCTGCATCGATTGTTGAAGAAAGGCCAGCGGTAGGAATGGCCTCAGCCCCAAAAAGCGGCTTTTTCAGAAGTTGAGAGGCAGCTGTCGTCTTCAAAACAATTGACCCATTTTGACCTCGCCAAACTGCTGCTGCTCACTTGCGACGCTTTACCTCACGGCGTTGGGGCAGTCATGGCCCACCGCATGGATGACGGGGTGAAACGCCCCATCGGTTCAGCTCTCCAACGCTCGCCGCGACCCAGTGGGATTAGACAGTGGGTGCTGACAGACTATGGAATACAGAGCCATTCCGCATGGGTTCAACGTTTGGCGTTACTACTGGCGGCCTATGAATATGTGCCGGGTTCCCCACGCGGATACTTTGAGTCACCTTATCCTGACCAGGCCACCAACACCCGCTTTTGCCAGCGAAGTCATAGCCGCCCTGCACTTTATGAACCCATTGCCAGTCATGGCCTCCCAATCCATGGCCTGGACCCAGACGGACCCACAGTTGTCCAGTGTCAGGCATATCATTTTGTATGAGGTCCAGCATCGCACCTTTCCGGACGATCTGAGGGCTTTCACGCCCATCAATTGCGGAACTCAGCCTTAAAGGTGGCGCCATCCTCTGGTGGATGTATGTCACGGTCCCAGAAAAAGGTCACGGCCCCATTCCACAGGACCTCTTCAATGGGCATGTGGGGGTTTTGAAGATGAAGATGTTGGTCTGTAGCTACGCCTGGTTGCCCGGAATTGACACTGACAAAGAAATGATCGCCCAGCTGTGCCAGGGGCACCGGAGACTTTGGTAGTACCCCTGCACCGGTGGGAATGGCTGGGTCGGTCCTGGTCCTGCCTTCGTGTAGACTTCACCGGGCTGTACCAGGGTTTGATTTCTCTAATCTTGGTTGACACCCATTCCAAATGGGTGGAGTTCATCGGATGAGGGCGTTCCGGAGATGCTTGTCTCCGACAACGGGACGGCATTCACCAGCGCCGAGTTCAGCTCTTTTATGCACATCAATGGGATCTGCCATGTCTGCACCACACCACATCATACTACCCAGCCTCAAACGTTTGACCGAATGGATGGCCCAGACTTTGAAGCAGGGGATGAGGAAGCAGACAATGGGCTAACGTAGGGGATGAGGAAGCAGCCAAATGCAGGCAGGATCGGTCGGAAGTGGATGCAGGCAGGATCGGTCTGAAGTGGACGCAGGCAGGATCGGTCTGAAGTGGACGCAGGCAGGATCGGTCGGAAGTGGACGCAGGCAGGATCGGTCGGAAGTGGACGCAGGCAGGATCGGTCGGAAGTGGACGCAGGCAGGATCGGTCGGAAGTGGACGCAGGCAGGATCGGTCTGAAGTGGACGCAGGCAGGATCGGTCTGAAGTGGACGCAGGCAGGATCGGTCGGAAGTGGACGCAGGCAGGATCGGTCTGAAGTGGACGCAGGCAGGATCGGTCGGAAGTGGATGCAGGCAGGATCGGTCGGAAGTGGACGCAGGCAGGATCGGTCTGAAGTGGACGCAGGCAGGATCGGTCGGAAGTGGACGCAGGCAGGATCGGTCGGAAGTGGACGCAGGCAGGATCGGTCTGAAGTGGACGCAGGCCGGATCGGTCTGAAGTGGACGCAGGCAGGACCTCCAGGACCCCACGCAGAAAGCCCGAGCACCAGCCTCGGGTGAAGTGAACTAAAGGACCTTTGTGACGTTCCACCACGGTGGGCGCCTTTCAGGATTTGGGGTGGATGGGGGGAGGAGAGTTAAAATCCTCACAGAGTTCATGTGGCTATGGACTATTAGGCTTCTCGTGATCTCAGCGGAGTATGAACTTCCCCAGGGACAGGGCGTCCCCTGATGGGGATAAAACCCCCGGCCTAGATGTAGGTCGTGGGCGGGGAGGGAGGGGGGAGGGTACCTTTCGGTGAGTGGGGAAGAGTAGTTATATATTCCATTACCCTTCGTTTTGCCTTCAGGCATCCCGTTTCCTTGTGGTCACTCTGTTCGGACCCAACAACAACAGAAAGTGTGATTCGTTGTAAAACTCACCTTCCATCTCTCTCTCTCTCTCGTTTTCATTTCTACTTCCAGTTATTTCTCTTCCTCTTTCCCCAGTGATGCGGTTCCAGAAGCAGTGAAGAGTCGCTCGATGCTTTATGCAAGTCACTGTGCGAGCGGACGTTGACAGATCATTGAAGAGCAAGGGCCTTATCCGGGTCACATGCTCGTGCACTAGCAGAATGGATTGTTGGACAGTCATTGGCCATGGGGACCGGAGCTTTAATTCCTGCAAGAGGATTGTGGGGGATGTCTGATGAGGGCAATTTTAGTAACCAACTCCAGTGATCCCATGCCTTCCGATTAGCTAATAATATTCCTCATGATTCAGGACCTAACTGTGTACGTCAGCTGCGTACCAGCCATTGTGGAGCAGCGCCTCCTGCACCTTTGTACTATATTCTGACGTGGGAGCTGTGCACAAAGATGAGAGGATCCGCATTTGATGAATGGGAAAGAAGCAAACGCACAGGAAAAAGAAGCAATCTGAAGAATAGCTGGGGGTGGGGGAGAGGGGTCGGGGTGGGGGAGGGAGGCAATGCATCTCATCAACTCTGCATTGGCTCTTTTGAAGAGTAATCCAGTTATCCCTGTTCCCTTCTCTTTCCCCCCCACCCCCGTGTCACTGCAACGTTTGAACAACATTTTTAAAAATGCAGTCTGTGTCAGCCGTGGTATAATTAGATTGTTAATGAATCTGTACCAAGGTTTAAAATAGATTTGAAGAACTTGTCACGCTTTGCGTGCCAGATGTGGCTCAATGGGCACACTCTGGTCTCTGAGTCAGAAAGTTGTGGATTTGAGCCACACTTGGAGCAAACAATCCAAGCTGATACTGAGAGAATGCGACACTGTCGGGAGTGTCTTCTGTCAGGTTAGACATTAAACCAAAGCCCCCATGTGCCTCCCAACTGAACTTAAAAGATCTCACGAAAGCACAGGCGATTTCATAGAATCATAGAATCCCTACAGAGCAGAAGGAGGCCATTCAGCCCATCAAGTCTGTGCCGACCCTCTGAAAGAGCACCCTACTATGGCCCCACCCTATCCCCGTAATCCCACCTAACCTTTGGACACTAAGGGACAATTTAGCATGGCCAGTCTACCTAACCTGCACATCTTTGGACTGTGGGAGGAAACCAGAGCACCCGGAGGAAACTCACGCAGACACGGGGAGAACGTGCAGACTCCGCACAGACAATTACTTGAGGTTGGATTCGAACTCTGGGTCCCTGGCACTGTGAGGCAGCAGTGCTAAGCACCGTGCCACCCAAACGGTGCTGAAATCTACAATCCATCCTCTGTTACATTTAGGCTTGATTGTCTCAGAACATTCCTGGCACGCCCTCCCCCTTCCACTCCCTATAAAGTTGAGTTCAGCCAAAACTTAATAAGCCAGATTCTCTGTCCTGCGCCCCTGTCCCGGCAGCGGGAATCTCTGTCCCGGCAGCCGTCCAATGAGGTGTCCCATTGTGGGCACCCCCACGCCATCATGGAATCCGGGGGCGTGAGTGCACTCTGGCGAAGTGGAGGATCCCGCCCAATATCTTGCCCATATCTTAACTCGAATCGAGTGGGGTGTAAAATTTTGATTTTGATCGCTCTCTCGTGAACTGCCTCGGAACATTTTACTACCTTAAAGTCATTATATTAAAACAGGTTGTTCTCCCGAGGTTCCTGTTTGTTTTTCAGAGCCTCCCAATTTGTATCCGCAAGGCTTTCTTTAAAAAAGTGAATGCGGTGATCTTGGGGTAGGTGTGGACCGGTAAAACCCCATGGGTGAAGAATGTGTTGCCGGAGGGGGGGGGGGGGGGGGGGGGGGGGGGGAGGCTGGTCCTTCTGAATTTTATAAATTATCGTTGGGCGGTGAACATAACGATGGTCAGGAAGTGGGGGAGGGGTCGGTTTGGGAGCGGGTGGAGGCGGCCTCAGGTAGGGGCACGTGTTTAGGGGCACTGTTAACGGCACCTCTGCCGTTCTCGCTGGCCAGGTACACCACAAGCCCGGTAGTAGTGGCAACCCTGAGGGTGCGGGGACATGTGGCGGCAGCACACGGGGCTGGAAGGGGCGTCGGTATGGGCACCGATATGTGGTAACCACCAGTTGGCTCCGGGGAGGCTGAACGGGGGGTTCCGGAGCTGGCAGGGATCTAGAGATTTGGAGATCTCTTATTTGATGAGAGCTTCCCGAGCTTGGAGGAGTTAGAGGAGGAGTCTGAGCTGCCAGTTGGGAAATAGTTCCGGATCTGCAAGTGAGGGACTTTGTGCAGAGGCAGGTTCCGGCCTTTCTGGACCTGCCGCCCCAGGGGCTACAGGGTAAGGTGGTGTTGAGAGTAGGAGTAGAGGAGGGGAAGGTTTCAGAGATTTACAAGGAACCGATGGAGTGGGAGGGATCCCCGATAGGGGAGGTGAAGCGAAAGTGGGAAGGAGAGTTGGGTGGGGAGTTGGAGGCCGGATTATGGGAGGAGGCCCTGAGGCGAGTCAATACACCCTCGTCATGTGCCAGGCTCAGCCTGATACAATTCAAGGTGGTCCACAGGGCGTACATGATGGTAGCCTGGATGAGCAGGTTCTTTGAGGGGATGGAGAATAGGTGTGGGCGCTGTGCGGGGGGGGGGGGGTGTCCTGCGAACCATGTCCATATATTTTGGGCATGTCCGAGGCTGAGGGGTTTCCGGCAGGGATTTGCTGACGTCATGTCAGATATTTTAAAGGTGAGGGTGGTGATCCAGAGATGGCGATTTTTGGCGTGTCGGAAGATCCGGGAGCCCAGGGGGAGAGAGAGGCCGATGTTCTGGCCTTTGCCTCCCTGGTGGCCTGGAGGTGAATCTTACTAGGATGGAGGGAGTCGGAACCCCCGAAGTCGGGGGTGTGGGTTAGCGACATGTTGGGGTTTCTGAGACTCGAGAAAATCAAGTTCGCCTTGAGGGATTCGCTGCAGGGATTTGCCCAGAGGTGGCAGCCGTTCATCGATTTCTTCCAGAAAAATTAAGCTGTCAGCAGGGGGATGGGGGGGGGGGGGTGGTGGTGGTTGAGCAAGATGAGGAAGACAAGTGGAAAGGGGGGCTGGGGAAGGAAGTCCTGTTTGTGGAAGCCATGTTGGATGGGGTTTGTTACTGGGGTGGGGTGTTGCTTATTTTGTTTTGTTCTGGTTGATACCTGATGGTTAAAATTGTTAAAGTTATAAATGCCTTAATAAAATATTTTCTAAAAAAAAAATACAGGCTCTTGTCGCAAAAGTAGAGCTCACAGAATCTATATTTTGAAATCTTAATTTTCTGTACGGGTTGACAGTATTGTTATATCCGTCAAGGCAATGCCTTAAATAGTGATGGACTCTTTGGGCCATAATGTCCAATCATCATCAGGGTGCACCTGTTCTGGACTCCTTGCGTGTTCGGGCAAGATCATTTGGAGAAGCCAAGTTCTGAGAAATCAGAGTCATCTCCTGCCATCCCCCGAGATGTTGCCACCGCAAACCCAAGTCACATCCTCTTTTTATGGCAATAGCCTTCATTCACTAAAACAGTGAAAGGTCTTGGGACGTTGAACGAGCTATCCAGCGTGTTAGTGAATGAGTGCCTGAGGTATGTGGGTAAGTGGGTAGAGAATGGTGGGGGTTGTAGGTGGCAAGGTGGGTAAGGTGCTAAATGGGTAGGTTAGGGGAGGAGTATTTGGAAGTCAATTCTGAAGAGAGCCATATAATAGTTAAATCCCATGGGAATTCTGGAATACCACTTAACCATCTAAACCTCCATGGTATAATCTTTCTGTAGCGGCACCATTTCAGGGCATGTCTGGAGATGACTCTGATTTCTCAGAACGGCAGAGTTCTGGGTCTGTTGGCCCCAATGAAAATCACGTGGACATCACTCCTAAACAGGTTTCTACAGCCAACACACCTCAGTGGGGTCACGTAGACACCAGGCTCAGTGAGAGTCCTTCAATAAACATACCTGAAGAGAGTCCACTAGATTTCAAATCTGGAGTTCTTGCTCACGGTGAAATATGAGGGTCAGGGATGGAACCTGGAGGGTCAGACAGCAGTCGTGGGTCAGTGGGATTGTCGGAGGGTCAAGGCGGAGGGCTGGGGGAGGGAGTCGGACAGTCGGGAGGCAGGCAGAATGGGTTGGGAAGTCAAAGAGGTAGTTGGGGGGAGAGGTGAGGTTGGAGGTTGGTGGGCCGGGGGGGATGGGAGCAGCCGGAGGTTGAAGGTGGGGGGGGGGGCGGCGGCTGGGGGGTGGGGGGGGGGGTGGGGGTTTGCCATCATGTGAATAGTTAGCCAGGAGTTAGAATAGGTTTTTTTCTGTCCAACAGTTCCTGGGTGGTTATTCTGGTAAATAACTTGGAATCATCTAACTTTTCTAACGCTAACTCAGGGAGTCCCAGACATAGGAGAACGGCCCCTTGGACGTCCAAACCTCTGGGCTACCCCTGTGTAGTCAGGGCGTAAGGACTTCTGAGGGGTCCCTAGTGTGTCTTGGGGGTTACTATGGGGTACAACCATCCGGGGAAATCAAAACCACTGGGCCCATTGTTGGAGAATAATCCAAAGTTGTTGAAAATCAAGGGGCTGGATTTTCCGATTTGAAGACTAAATGCTGACGTCAGCCTGGGAACAGTGGCCTTTCACGCCCGAAAAAGCGGTGCAAAAGCTGCACTGACCCTCTGTCTAGTGGGGGGGGGCTAACAGGCATGCAGCGCAAAGCCCCCGGCTTTACCTGCGGATATGGCTGGAGTATTGCCGGGTCCATGGCCGCACATGCGCACGGCGGCGTCCTGCAGCAGCCGCACTGTGCAACATGGCGCCGGCCCCGCACGGACCCGGCGTGCCACACACTGCCCCCCAGTAACCTCCCTCGCCACCCCCCGGACCACCCCTCACCAGTGTCCCCAGGCCCCCCCCCCGCCAAAGCTCCCCCTGCCCGTGGAACGGCTCTGGCCTCAGTCCGCAACCGCCACGCCGGGTTCCCAAAAAAAGAATAGGATAAGTGTTCCACGCCGTCGGGAACTCGGCCCATCGGGAGCGGAGCATCGAGGGAGAGCCGTGGTGACGTCCTGAGGTCGTCCTGACAGTATGCTGTTTTTGAGGCGGTGGAGCATCGCAAAAGCGGCGCCGCCCCCAATTTTGCCGCAAACAGGGATTCTCTGGCCGATCGCCAAAAGTGATCTCGCCGTCGGCGGCCGGAGAATCCCGCCCAAGGTCTGTTAATTTCTGACTAAGGACAGTGAATTGAAGATTAGCATGAACCGGCTCATCCTCTGAATTCTGTTTAGTACCATAAGTCAATCTTTCTCCAAGAATAATCTCGATAGAGTAAACATGCTTTCCAGCCCTCTGTCATATAACACGTGTATTTGATTATTTCCATTAATACTGCAATTAAACATTCCTGGCCCGTCTTGTTGTAATGGTCATGGCTCCTTGCTTGTTATGGTAGACTCAGATACCATCATTGAATAGTCGTGAAACATTGAATATGCACCACAGAAATAGATTATTTGACCCAACTGGGTGTTTATGCTCTACGTGAGCCTCCTTCAGTCCACCTACCCTGTCTCAGCTTTCAAACATCTTCTGCCATGTAATCATCTAGTTTCCTTTCGAATACATCTAAGCTATTGATTTCAACCACTTCCTGTGGTGGCTAGTTCCCCATTCTAACCACACAGTGACTAAATACTTTTCCCCTCATTTCTCTACGGAATTTATTAAAAACAATCTTGTATTTTCACTTATCATTTCTCTGGTAAGTCAAAACATTTTCTCCACGATTACCATGTTCAACCCATTTCTTCTCTTTTCGAAAGAAAATCCTTACCTTTTCAGTCTTTTCTGATACCTGTAATCTTAAGTTTGATACCATTTCCTTGCAAATTCATAGAATCATAGAATTTACAGTACATAAGGAGGCCATTCGGCCTATCTAGTCTGCACCAGCCCTTGGAAAGAGCACCCGTTGCCTGTAACCCAGTAACCCCACCTATCCTTTTTGGACACCCATGATTGGATTCCCATGTCACTGGGAGAAATGCCTTGGAATATCCCTTGAAAGCCTTAGGGTTTTCTGAATGGAACACAAGCAAAGGTTTACCTATAAAGTCACTCCCATTGGCGCCCCAGAGCAGAAGAGTGAGCTGATTTTTAGAAGCTTTGTAACCTGGCACAGATTTCTCCTCTTTGACATTGTAGGTTCCCAATGGAATTTTTCTCCCAAGAGAGCTTCACCTACATTAAAAACGTTCAGAGCGCAGTATCCATCTTCAACGACTTCCGCCAACGTCTCAGAATGAACACGAGCTGCCTCCTCATCGGCACTGGCTGCTTCACCTGACACCTTGATGTTGTGCAAATCGTCCTTGGGTTTAAAATGCATAAACCATCCCCACTTGCATTAAAAGGTTCAGCATCAGAACCCTCTCTCTGCTGCTTCTTTACATCATCATAAAAACTTTTCTTGAATTATGTCCAAACTCAGAGGGGCACACCATTGATTTTGGTCATCCAGCT